>NW_010208463.1:3072-4818 GCF_000695765.1 Mesitornis unicolor | reverse complement strand
CGTTCGGCGTTACATGGGGGGGGGGGGGGGGGGGAATCTAAATAAAGGTTGAAAAGTGGCAGAAAAGCGCTTTCAGGAAAAGGGAGAGATTTCCGAAGTAGGACCGGCTTAATTCCTCTTCCCCCTGCACCTCCAGCTCCGCAGACGCCTTTTGACAATTGCCAGAATTCTCCTTTTTTTCCCCCTTCTTTTTTTTTTTTCCACCTTCCAACCCCTGGCAATGTTTGCAGCGACTGGGAGGCTTTGCAAGCGAAAAAAAACCCACCCCTTATCCCCTTCTTATTCTTATGAATATCTAGAATATTTGAGTTTTCTTTCCCGCTGAGCCTTGCAACTTGCAGGGAGCCGCCCTGAACTTTTGCTGCACTTTCCCCAAACTCCGAGTGTAAAATAAAGGCACCAAGAACACGTTTAAGGCCATTTCCCTCCACCACGCTGCAAAAAAACAGCAGTAATTTTTTAAAAAAATCAATAGGAAAAAGCAAAGAAATGACTCGCCTGGGCAAGTCTGCAGGCTGGGAAATACTCTTTATTCACCTAGGGCGAAAAAAATAAAGGTTTTGCGGAGGTTTCTATGGGAAAAAAAAATAGCAGCAATGGCGCTGGTTGTATTGGGTTTTTTTTCAACGTTTCTTCATGGAAAGATCTGGGGGAGAAATGGGTGTTTTCGCTAATGACGGCTGTGTGTATTTGGGTGCAGAAAACGCCTTTTAATTAGCAAATAAAGCTCTGAAATAGGCCACGCTTTCCCAAACGCGGTGTCTGCAGCGCCCGGGATAAAACTTGAAATGAAGCTTTGGGCAGAAGTATTGAGGGGAAACAGAGATTTCATCATTTCATCTCCTTCTTTATTTTTTTTAATTCTTATTTTAATTAAGAGCTGCCCAGACTCTGACTCCGAGGTTGTAATTACAGAGAATGGAGCCGGCTCCAAAACAATTGCGAGGGAGAGAGAAATAAATAAACCTCCACATAAACCTCCATGACTTTGGTGTTTTTAGCCGCTTGCCCCTTATTTTTGGGAAGGGATGTTGTTATTTTTAATTTTTAATTTTATTTTTTTTTAAAAAAAAAACCCACGTTATTTACAGCAAATAAAAAGAGCCATATGGGAGGAGGAAAACCCCGTTGTAAGGAGCAGGAATAAATTCCCAGCGAAAGCCCCAAATAAATAATTAGGGCTCACGTGTGCCATAAATGTCAAGTTAAAAAAAAAAAAAAAGAAGGCAAAGAGGATGAAGAGAAGGGGGGGGGTGAGGAAGCAGAGATCCCAGATAGAAGTGGAATCAGTTTAAATAAAAAGCCTTTTAATGGCTTTTTACCTCCAAGAGCTCCGAGGGTTTCAGCAGAGCGGAGTCCCGGGGCCAGATGGCAGCGGCGGGTGTGGGCCTGGCCCCCGAGTGGGTGCGGGTATTTTGAGGGGGACACACACACACACACAACCTTAATCTTGTGTGTGTCCCCTCCAAAATATCCATTTTCCCAGCAGTTTATAGAAACACCCCCTCACCCTGCTGGAATAATCCGAATTTGTAAGTGCTGGGGGGTTATAGGGTGGCTCCATGCCTCGAGCGGGCAGGCACCTCCCAGCCCACTACACGCGTGGGTACGGGGTCGGGGGGAGCCCCATCTCTTGCCCCACGCTGGGATCAACCCCAAGTGGCCAACGTGTCTGGGGAGGGGGAAAAAAAAGAAGAGGAATAACCCAATAACCCCCCCCCAACCTCCCCTCCCAAATTAAAATCA
>NW_010208463.1:0-2993 GCF_000695765.1 Mesitornis unicolor | reverse complement strand
GACAGCGATTTGGATTTGTTTCCTTTCAGTAATTACTGAGGGATAGAAAACACATGTGTTGGGGTTGCAGTTGCGTTGGGTTGGGTTTTTTTTTTCCTTTAAAGCCTTTTCTTTTTTTTTTTTCTCTCCCCTCTTCCCTAAATCAGTTCATCAATTCGCTAATTATAGCTGGGAGGGGGGAGGAGGAGGAGGAAATCTCCCTATACATATATGTATATATTATTTTTTGTCCCCCCTTCTCTGTGTGAGCATCAATGGGGGGAGAGGGGAAGAAAAAAAAAAAAGGGGGGGTGAATATGGCTTATGAGTGGTGAATGTTATTTTGTTATTTCGGATTTCTATGGGCGCTTTTCTTTGCTGGGAACAAAGAGCAACTCCTATTAAAGAGCTGCTCCAAGACTTGTACATATTTCCACTGCTGTGTAGCACTTTTAATAAAACATCTGTTCTTGCTTCTGCTGATGAGTTTACATAATTGTTTGCAGACCAATTTAACCAGAAAGCGCCTCACATATTCCCTCTACGTGTTTTCAGGGGGGGGGAGAAAAAATAAATACCTTGTTGGTAGGGGCGTATCTTGATGAAAGACTTTCGAGAAATCCCCAAACTGCTCGAAAATATCAATGAGGGGAGACAAAAATAAAATACCCAGCGCATTCGAAACGTGAGGCTGAGGAGTAAACCACACTTTAATGACGCCCCGGTTGTATTTGCAGGAGCTTTTGGGGTGGTTTTGCTGGATTATTTTTCCCACCCCCTCCTCTTTCTCTCCTTTTTCTCCCCAGAAACCTGGTTTTTAACGTGGGGAGAGGATTCTATTTTAAGTTTCTTTACGGCAGCTGGTTTCTGTTCACTATAAATCGAGCAGACTTTTAAGACTTGCCCTCTGTTTAGAGAAGTAATAAAACACTTAACTTTCTCGACTCCCAGTCACACGGTTATCACACAGGTCTCTGCTACAACAGCCCCCGAGCACCTAGACAAAAAAAAAGGGGGGGGGGGGGATAAAGGGAAAAATAAAATAAAATAAATAAAAAGAGAGAGAGAGGAAAGCAAAATAATAAAAATAATAACAAATAAAAATATACAAAAAAATAAAATCCCAGAAGGAGCCTTTCCAGAAACTCCTCCAAACTTTGGTGAGGGTCTAAAAGCCCCCTCCATAGGTGCAGCCCCCACTCAGGTCCACCCCAACTGGGACTGCTTCTCATTTCCTCGCCAAATTACCCCGGGCTGGCAACCAGACATGAGGTTGAGGAAACTGCAGAGCCCCCCCAGTTCGGGTGTTGGGTTTTGGGGACCAGTTTGGGCTTTGACAGCTTTTTGGTATGAGCAAGGGGGAATCCAGAGTCCCCCTAACCCTGACAGGACCTGAGGGCACAAGAGATGTGCCCAGGGTGAGGAATATTTGCAAAATATCTCTGGTTTTTGGGCAGCTGAGAGTGGCTCTGCTTGGGGGCTTCACAGCAGGCGGAAAAAAGAAATCAAATACAACTAAGAATACCCGCAGTATTCGCATTTCTTCCCTACTCGCTTTTCTTCATTTTCGCCTTTTTTCTTTAATTTCCAGAAAACCCCGAGCAGGCTCTGTGAAATAGGGCAACGCAAGCAACCTGAAGTTGGCTTTTTTTTTGGGGGGGGGAAAACCGCCTGGAAACGTCGTGTCCAACCCCCCCCGCCCTGGACAGGAGGGCGAGGGCTGGCTCCAAGTTGGGCAGCCAGGCTGCGCCCCCCACCCAGCTCCAGCTGCTGCATAAGATGGTGCCCACTCCCAGCCCGCTCCTTTTTGGTTCCAAACTTTATTTTTTTTCCCCTAGTGACACTCGGGGGAAGCCTTAACGTTATAGAAGATGAATACACGAGGTTTTTTTTTCTTCTTCTTCTTCTTCTTTTTTTTTTTTCAGTTGTAGTCTCGTTTATGGTTTTATTGCTACCATTGATTACTTTGCTTTGTTACACAGAGGAAAAAGAGCATAAAATCCGTTGGCATCCGGGTTCCTGTTATAGCTGGGGAAAAAATATACACCCCCCCCTCCCTTTCCAACCCTTCTTTGTCAGCTAAAATCTTTTAGGGATACATCGCGAAAAAAAAAGAAGAGGGAATCAAGTCTAGAAATGGAGAGCAAGGCAAAGAAATGCTCTCAGGTTTGAATTGGGGTGTGCACCCCCAAACCTGCCTCTCCCCGGCCCCTCGCACCCTGACGTTTCAAATCAAAACGTGGACACGATGGAGATTAAAAAACCAAAAGCAAAACAACCAACCCAACCAAACAACAAAACAACACAACAAACCCACAGAGGAGGCCAGGGCTTCCCTGCCATAATTGAATTTTGCAATAGCAAGCCACCAGAATGATAAAGATACCCCGCAATATTTACAGATCAGCAGGTATGTTTTACATTTAAGGGGCAATTTATGGCTCCAGATTGAAATTAAAATGAGATTAGCTGTCTTCATTTCAATTAGTCCTAGGTGCCATCCACCCAGAGAAGATAGAATATAACCCCCCTTTTCAGCTCACTCAATATTCGCCATAGAAGTTTCCCAATCAGTGGTAAATATCTGCAACTGTAAATTGCTGCAAACACCAGCACAAGGTTGCGTCCCATTCCACACAGAAATCCGCTTTTTTTTTTTTCCTTGTTGTTGTTGTTGCTGTTATTGTAGAAAAAAAAAATAAAATAAATAAATGTAAATATCTCCTAAGCCTTGAAAACGAGCAGGGAAACGTTTGAGGGGAGAAACGTCAAAGTAGAGGAGAAATGTAACTTCCAGGCTAACGTGAGTTTGCGATGTTGGGTGTTGCTTTGCTGGATATCTTGGGGTTTGAGGGGTTTTTTTCCCCCCCAAAAAAGCCACATTTTGGGAAGACTCTGAGAGACGTTATCAATTCACAAGTCGCCATGTTTCCCACCTCCCCCCCCTCCCCTTCTCTTTCTGTAATATTTTCTCATCAGGAACACAACCATTTGATTCCATAATATTGACCAAT
>NW_010208462.1:0-3168 GCF_000695765.1 Mesitornis unicolor | reverse complement strand
GGTTTGGGTGCAGCGGGGGGGCCCCCCCCCCAAAATGGGGCAGCTTTAGGGCACCTGAACCCCCCCCGGCTTCATTAAACCCCGCTTAATTCCCCAGCGGGGGGCGCCCTCATTAAGCAACGCCAAATAAGTGAAAATTTATTCGATTTCAAAGCCACTTGCCCGCCAAAAAACGCAATTCCCCCCCCAAAAGCCAATTCCTCCCCAAAAAGCCAAATTCCTCCCCAACTAACCCAATTTCCCCCCCAAAAAATCAAATTTTCCCTCAAAAAAATCAAATTTCCCCTCAAAAAAGCCAATTCTCCCCCCAAAAAACCCAATTTCCCACTAAAAAACAGATTTTCCTCTCCCAGAATGACCAATTCCCCCCAAAGCCAATTTCCCTAAAAAAAAAATAATTCCCAAAAAACCTCAATTACCCCAAAAAACCCAATTTTCCCCCCACAAAAACAAATTTCCCCTCCAAAAAAAAGCCCCTGGCACAGCACAAGGTCAGAAAATTTGAGAAATAAAGACTAGATTCGGGATTTTCAAATTTCTTTTCTCAATTTTTTATTTCTAAAAATGGCTGAGTCTGAACAGAAAAGGTTAAATCCGATTGTTTGGGAAAAAATTGGGGAAAAACCCCATCCCTCTGCCACGTTCTGGTGTGGGGAACCCAAATGGCTTTAATTGGGAAAGGATTTAATTAAAGCAGGATAATTAATTAAAGCAAAGGCAAGATGCGGCTTCTGAACCCCCCAAAACTGGGGGCTTGACATAAATCAACCAAAATAAAATTGGGGGGGGCATTAAACTCGGTTTTAGGGCAGTTTTGGGTCCTGGCAGCACCCGAAAATTCTAAAATTTTCCCTAAATTACGGGAAAAATCATTAAAAAGGGCGAGCAGCACTGCCCTCCAGCCGGAGAAAATGGGATAAAAATCAGGAAAATGTGCACAAATCCCTGCCTTTTCCTCATTTTTTAGGATTAAAAAAGGTGGGAAAAGCCGTGGAGGGCCCCAGCAGCAGCCCCTGAGGCTGTGGTTTGTGCCCGGGGCCGCCCCTTCCCCTCGGGAATGCGCTGGTTTTCAGTTGTTTCCTTCATCCCTCCTCATCCTTGCTCCCCAGAATCCTCAGGAATTGCCCCCACGCCGAGAATTTTCCCCAGATTTGGGAAAAAAGTTACAAAAAAACTCAACTTTTGAGTCCAAATCGGTAAAATCACAACAAATCCCTTCCTCTTCCCTGTTTTTGAGGGGAAAAAAAAGGCGGGAAAAGCCCTGAGGGCCCTGAGGACACAAACCCGCACCCGGCTCCACGCCCCCCCAGCCCCGGACGTGGGGTCCTGGGCTCCGCTGCGGTCCCTGCGCCCGCCGGGGGCTCGAGGGGCTTTTGGTGGCAAAAAGGAGGTTTTTGGGTCACAGCGGGGCCGCCCCTGGGGTCATCGGGCCACGTCCACGTCCACGTCCTGCAGAAGGAAGAGCTCGGGGTGCGCGGCGAAGCCCAAGTGGCGCTGGAAGAGGGGAAGGACACGGGGTCAGAGCTGGGGGGTGAACTGGGTGGGACTAATGAACCCCAAATCGGGCCGGGGTTAATGAAGCCCACGTTAATCAAGGTTTAATGAAGCCCAAGTTCAACAAAGCCCAAATTAATCAGGGTTTAATGAAGTCCGAGTTGAGTTTAATGAAGCCCAAGTTGAGCCTGGTTTAGCAAAGCCCAAGTTAATCAGGGTTTAACAAAGCCCAAATTGGGCTGGGTTTGACCAAGACCAAGTTGGGCAGGGTTTAACGAAGTCCAAGCTGAGCAGGGGTTAATTAAACCCAAATTAAGCAGGGTTTAATGAAGCCCAAGTTAATCAGGGTTTAGCAAATCCTGAGTTGAGCCTGGTTTAATGAAGCCCAAGTTGAGCAAGCCTTAATGAAACCCAAATTAAGTAGGGCTTAAGGAAACCCAGGCTAATCAGGGTTTAACAAAGTCCAAATTGAGCAGGGTTTAATGAAGACCAAGTTGAGCCTGGTTTAACAAATCCTGAGTTGAGCCTGGTTTAATGAATTGAACGTTGAGCAGGGTTAACGAAGTCTGAGTTCAGCAAGGTTTAATTAACCCTGAGTTCAATGAAGCCCAAGTTGAGCTGGGCTTAATGGAACCCAAGCCCAAGTTAATCAGGGTTTAACGAAGCCCAAGCTGAGCAGGATTGAGCAAATCATGAGTTGGGCCTGGTTTAATGAAGCTCAAGTTGGGCAGGGCTTAATGAAACACAAATTAAGCAGGGTTTAACAAAGCCCAGGTTGAATGGAGTTTAACAAAGCCCAAATTGGGCAGGGTTTAACAAAGACTGAGTTGAGCCCAGCTTAATGAAGTGCACCTTGAGCAGGGTTTAATGAAACCCAAGTTCATCAGGGTTTAATGAAGCCCAAGTTAATCAGGGTTTAATGAGTTGAGTTCCCGCATTCCCCCTCCATTTCCACCCACAGAACCCCAAGTTTTGGGGTTTTTGGGTACCCACCCTCCAGCAGCTGAACCCAGGCAGTGTTAAAGTGACTCTGACAGCGAAACAAACCCTGTTAAGGACGCTCGGCAATTAACAGTGCTTAATTAATCTGCAGGGAGCATGGGTGGGGGGGAAGTGGCGCTGGGGCAGCACGGCTGCCCTTCACTCACAGCATCAGCTTCTTCATTAATTAGGGGTCGTTAAGCAGCCTGAATGTGCTGCAGCACAATTAATTTACTATTAATTAATAAATCGATCCATAACGAGGGGTCTCGCCATGTGATGCTCTGGAGATGCTGTGGAGCATCCCCTCCATTGGTTTAAATTAATTTCCTTCTCAATTTTAATTAAGATTTGGGTGGAGACGAGCCTTAATTAGCACTAATGAGTTGGTTAATTAAGAGGCTGTGGGGTTGCCCTCCTGCTCCCGGGGCTGGACACGACCAAGCGCAAGGGTTCGAATCCTCACTGGACACAACCAAACCGCGACAGCTCCCAAATCAATCAAATCGGGATGAAACGCCCCAAAAGGGAGACGCGAGCCTTCCCCTGGCAGCGGGAACCCCCAAACACCCCAAACCCAACCCCCAAACACTCCCAAAACCACCCTGAAACACCCAAAACCCACTCCAAAACACCCTGAAAACCACCCCCCACCCCAAAACCACCCCAACAACCCCCACACAGGGAGAAACC
>NW_010208461.1:4403-10708 GCF_000695765.1 Mesitornis unicolor | reverse complement strand
TGGGATTCTGTGATCCTGTACCTAATCTCTCCCCGTTGCTCCCCTTGTCTGTAGCCGTACTAGCGCAGTGCGTTGAGAAACGCCCCATCTGCTCATCGCTGGCCGGTTTCCAGTTTACAAAGTGGGATGCTGAATCCCACGATGAGGTACGTTGGTCAGCTCTGGGCCGCGTGGGATACTTGAGCTGCACGCTGTGCTCACCTCCAAAGCGGTCTCCGAGATATACAGCGCAGTGGGATGTTGTGCTGCTCTTGATACCCTGCAGTTTTTATCCCTGAGCCCTTTCTTCTCCCACAGTCAGTGTCAGCCCTGTTGGATAAATTTAAGAAGAGCGACCAAGTGTTCGACCTCGATGCGGAGGTCGACAGCGATGTGGAAGACTGTGTTCCCAACCTGCCAAATGACGACTTCATTTCTGACTCCCCCAGAAGTGCAGCAGCAGACAAGAATGGGGAATTCACAGAAAACCACAACCTCTTTGAAACAATCCACCAGAGCAAGAGGTAAGTGTCACTGAAAATCTATGACTTCGCTTTGATAGCAAGTGCCAACTTCTGGCAGCTTTCTGGGGAGTCTTTAATTCACTGTGTACACGTTTTCCATCTGGCTATAGCTTGTTTTCTACTCAAGTTTCTTGTACATCCAGCAATGCATTACTATAATATCTCTACCTTCTGAAAGGACCTTTTCCTATGGTCATATTTCCCCAGATTATTGCTTGGCTGCCCAGTTTCCAGCCTGCCCTTTGACAAACCCACCTTGGTTTTTGCAGCAGCCTCACAGACTCCAGCCCTCCAGTACCATTCACTGATTAAAGAGCAGGAGTCCTGCATAGATGTCAGCACAGGGAGTGGGCAATGTCCATATAGAGCTGATCTGGATATTAAATGCATGCTTAGACCCAATGAGTGCCAAAGGAATTATTTCACCGAGCAGCACACGTGCTTTTTCCAGTGTTGATGCGGTTCCTCTGGGAGAGGGAGACATCGGGACCATGTGCCTTCATCTCTCCATGAAACCAGGGGAATACTCCTACTTCAGTCCCCGAATTCTGTCCATGTGGGCTGGCCCAGACCACTGGCAGTTCAAACCTCGACACAAAGGTACGTATTTGGAGACAGCGGTGTATCCAGAGATACACCTACTGCCAGGTCCTGCTTACCTTTGGAGATGGGTGACATCCGAGTCAAAGTAGGGACAGTAAAGAAGGGGACAAGCCTGCATGGCTCTTTTCTAGCCAGATGGGAAGCAGTACTGAGTTCAGACACCAGGAAGGCACTCAGTCACACACGGATCTTTTGGTTTTGCATGTATTTTCTACTGTTGGGTTTGTTAATGATGCTCAAAGTTGAGGGGGCACCTCTTACTGCAGCAACAGGAGATAGGAGCACTAATACAGTTCCTGCTGTTGTTTCCCATCTTCTGCGTAAAAACTGAAGATTAAATTACACTTTCTGCTTCTATAAAAAGATTGTGATCCCTTTAAAAATGAGAACACCTACTGCTTTCCTCTAACAAAGGGAAAAGTCCTTGTAGGAGACTTTCTGTGTGGAGCACATGCTCAAGTTAGGAGTGAGCTCGTCCTTACTCTGTCACTAAGCACTGACAGCTCCCTTCCTTTCTGCAGCAGATGCTGTCTCTGAAAAAGAGACGAAGAAAAGGAATGCAAAGAAAGCATTTGAAATTAACTTTGATGAGGATGTTGACTTTGAGATGTATTTCCGTAAGACTAAGGTACATGCTGAGTTTCTGCTCTCTCTTTTGCTGTATCAGGCTTGGAACTGCCTGCAAATGGCTCAGCTCATGCTCCTGGCTCTGTAACCCCAAAATCATGTATGTTCCTTGGTGCAAGGTCTTCTGGCTCCAGGTCATGTTATAAATAGAGACTTTTACCAACCTTGGGGTGGAGAATCAGGCTGGGTTCTTCCTGGCTCATACCCTGTCAGTCAAAGAGACCCCACTGGTCCAGCTGGGTGTCCCAGGGTGCCCTGACTGGACCAGTGTAGATCCCCTCTTTGGTGGCATCTCAGAACTTACCCCCTTTTAGACAAAGACTTGTGTTCAAAGCACTTATTTGTACATCAATCTTCTGAGTAGTGGATAGCTCATGGGTAACGGTATTTCTTCCCTTCCCCAGGCATCTGTAACTTTGTCCAAATCCATTCTGGAAAGCCAGAATGCGAGGAGCACCACGCTTCCCCCAGACTTCAACTATGAACCTAAAAACATTCTCCAGCTGTGGCTCAAACCAACTGTTAAGGTAAAAGTCTTCTCTAAAAGCCTGTCAGCAATGATTCCACACACAAAACCACACTTCGCTTCGGGATGCTGAACCAACCCACTTGTGGCTGCCGAAGCGGCTGCGCTCGGCTGTTGTGCTTTACCAAGGGGTGGTATGCAAGGAGGAGGAGGAAGAGCCAGCAGGCTGGGAAAAGGGGAGGTGAGGAAGGAGAAAAGCCACAGGCATTGTTTGGGGAAGTATTTAGAGTTTTTTGCTCTCCTGATCTTGTAGATCTGCAGGACGTCGGAGCTGAACGGCCTGTTGGATCACAAAGATGAGATTGGCGAGTACGATTACAACAACCCCAGCGACGCCTCCAATTTCTGCCCTGCATTGCAGGTAACTGGAATAGAATTTCTTTCTGTTGCTTATATTTAACACATAACGGAATAATTTAGGAAGAATCTGTGTCCAGAATTGATTACTGGTGAAAAAGAATTGGAGCTGGAGATCATAACAAAGCTGCAGGACACCAACTAAACTGTCCATCTTTGGTGTTTACCAGCCAGTTTGCTGTAGAAACTCCATTCCAGCCCTAAAATAGGAGTAAATGCTGTCGCTCACCTCTGCGGTCACCTCTACACAGTGAGGTTTGCTCCTGGCTGTTTCCAGCTCCTGTTGAAGTAGATTTCTTCTAAAGCTTCAGCTTTCTGCCAGGCTGGCGCTGCCTCCTGAGTGTGTTTGTGACGAGGCTCGGCTGGTCCCACGCTGCCAGGGAAGCCCTCGTCTCTTACCTTTCACTGTAGAACAATCTTTTGCTATTCTGTACCCTAGACCTCCCTTGGGCTTAGCCTTAGCACCATGGGGAAGGTGGGCGGGTATCACCACCCTCCTGAGAGGCAGCTGCTCTTGTTAGCTCAGTGCAGGACATCTCTGGCTGCTCAAAGTTGTCCATGGATGGCCTTACTGCTCTATCTCCTCTTGATCAGCCTTCAGACACCGATGATGATAACGACCCTGTTCAATTCGTGAACAAGACGGGGGTGTTCAACATTACCACCCACCCTGGGGGTCAAGACGCTGAGAACAGCAAGGTTGTCGGCGATGTCAACATCACAACGTATGGAGAGCTGAACCTCATTGCTGAGCCTCGGAAGGTAAGGATTTGTGTCACCGAGCTGTGAACCACTCACTGGGCAGGTCTGGACCAAAGACTCAACACTTTGGGTGTTTAGAAGACCTAAGACACCAGTTTTGGGAGTTGCGAGATCTCTTGGGTTTGCTACTGGACACTTGATGAATCCAGATGGGTTGGACACTTTATGTAAGAGAATGGAATTAAAAATCAAAGGTTTAGGAGTAAGACAGCATTCACTGTCAGTAAGACAGCATTCACTGTTGTTCCCAAGGAGAACCACGTTTGGATTGTCCCTGTGGTCCTGACTGAGGATCCTGCTGCTGCTTCTGCTCAGCTGCTTGTAACTAACCCAGGACGTCTTTTCCTCAGGTCACTAAGATGATATTTCAGTATGCAAAGACAGCCAAGAAAATGGACATGAAGAAGTTGAAGAAAAACATGTGGGAACTCTTGACAGATAAAAAGCAGCAAGAAATATTGGCAGAGGTGAGTGCAGGGGGAGCCAGAGACACCAAAACAGGCCTGAGGATGAGAGAATGTCCCACAGGTAACTGCGCTTAACTCCTTAGAAAGATGAGCAAAATCTGTCTCATCTTTTTGCTAAATAGATAGAAGATGCAGAGGGAGAGAACACATCAGTGGTGGCAGGCGAGAAGATCTTCAGTGGCATCACAACGGACCTGCACCACAGGTAGAGAGGCCCTAAAGAAGGTTGGACTGAAGACGGGGGCAGACTCCAGCTGAGCTCGGGCAAACACCGACCCCTCTGTGTCTGTTACAACCTGCTCGCTGAACCCTGATGGGGAAAAATCTCCCCTCTTGCTCTGGGTTTGCCTGAGGGAGCTACGGGTCGCATTCAGCTTGGTGAATCCCTTGCAAGTGGGAGGGGAAAGGCGGAGAAAACAAAATCCCTGGGGAGGAACTCATCTTTGGTGACCGCATCCTTGCCTCATCCATCGGGTTTCAGCAGGCTCTGGCCATCCTAAGCTCCTCCCTTCTCTTTTGTAGGCTGCCTTCTGTGATGGCTAAAAATCTGTCTGTCCACATAGCCTTCGTCTGCCTCTTGCACCTGGCAAACGAGAAGGTAAGCGCAGCGTGCACACAGGTAGGAGCAGCGGGTGGAACAAGCAGTGAAAACCGCTGCGAGCAGGACTGTTTTCCTGCTGCAGCAGGATTTCTCAACTTAAATCCCAGTTTCATGCCTATAGCAAACATAAATCAGGCTGATGCACAGGGAACGTCAGCCCCTGGTTAAGCACTCGCAGCGTTTCCAGCCTAACTGGTGTCTGTCCTTGTCCTTGGGCGAGCACTTTGTTGCTCAGTGTTGTAAGCCTCCAACAGCTGATGGTGACAGAAAGGGCTGGGGTTGGTTCTGAACCTTCCTCGTGTATTTTTTTATGTCAGACCTTCAGGCTCAGAAAAGAAAGGTCTGGCTTTGTCAAACATAACTTTTCTTTCACACTCCCAGAATCTGAAGCTGGAGGGCGCCCAGGACCTGTCTGACATCCTCGTGAAACAAGGCTGCTGAGCCCTCTGCGGAGCAGGCCACCGAGGCTCACCCCAGGACAGAGCTCAGCTCCCCAGCTGACCCCTGCTCGCTCCGCACTCATCAGTGGCAGACTTTTCTCCTCCCAACACCGTTGCTGAGAAATCCCACTGGTCTCTGCACCTTCCTTTAGAAGGAAGACACTTAAATCAAGGATGTTTGAGCTAAACGTTGGACCCCTACAGATGGACGGTTGCCTGGCTCCTGCTGTCTTCAATCCAGCAGCTTTTTCCTGGGTCCAGGTAGCAGAGTTCCTCCATCTCACTGTGAACTGCCAGCAAAAACGTCCTCCGTGTGTCTGTCTGTCTGTAATTCCCAGTACGTGGACTGATGTCTCCAGTTCCTCCTGTAGTCCTGCTCATCCCCTGAAGTTATTTACCTTTTATACTGAGCTTAAAGATAATAAATTGCTACAGACTTTTTCAGATGGGGAAGGAGGAGTCTCTAAAACAGGAGAGATGTTAAAATAACACACGAGGGTCAGGGAGCAGCAAGGGCAGGGCTGTTCCCCAGAGAAAGGACAGGTTGGGGGCACAGGAGGTGCTGGTGGGGGCACAAGATGAGGTTTTAAATAAAATAGTAACAAACAGGGACTTCGTAACGAAGAAAGGATGTATTTCCTCGAGTCAGGGGATCCGCAGGAGAAGCACAAGCAACCCCCTGTATTCACAGCTTCAAGTGGGGCAACTTCCTGAGGGGCTTCTGGGCCAATGTGGGGGGCAGTGCCTGCTTCACCCCAGCCCCTCCAGCGCAGTGAGGGTGAACTCAAACACCCACACCCACCACCCCCAGGATCCCTGCCACGTCCTGCTCAGCCCCAGGGCTCAGCACTCCCTCGTGTTGCCTTTGGGATCCTTCAGTCCCATCTCCCAGAAGAGCCGTGGGACTGGGCCTGCCTCTCCCCAGTAACCCGTGGTGCAGCATCACGAGGGGAGGTGGAAGAAGCGGGTGGCCCTGTGGGCGCCGTGCAGCCCTCCTCGCTGCTGCACCGGCAGCGCGTTCCCCAGTTCCTCCTCCAGCATCTGGAGGAGAAAAGCAGCGTTGCCACGTCCCACGTCTCACGTCACGCAGCCCTCCATCGCATCCCAAAACGCGAAGGAGATGCTCTGGGACCGCTCACCTCCTTGCGAGCAGCCAAGCGTTGCTTCCACTCGCTGAGCTCCATGGCGTGCTCCTGGTCCAGCCGCCCCAGCTGCCTCTTCTCCTGCTCTGCCAACAGCTGCATCTTCTCACTCTGGGACAGGGGGAGGAAGGCGCTGGAGCAGAGGGAGCAGGGGTGCAGGAAGCCCCGTCCTCCCAATTTTGCAGCGGTCCCTGGTACCTGCATCTGCTCCAGCTCTGCCAAGCTCTGCGCCTGCTGCTGCTGCAGCTCCTTGAGCTGCTGCGGCCGCCGCGCCTGC
>NW_010208461.1:3399-4352 GCF_000695765.1 Mesitornis unicolor | reverse complement strand
CCACGTCCCCCTTGCCTTCCCCAACATCCATTGCTTACAGAGTTTTGGGGATTCTCCCCCTACTTTGTGCTGGAGAACCTCATTAGCCCCAGCCAGGTCCTTCTACCTGCTTGGTCCTCTCCCTCTGCTTGGCCCCGTCAGCCTCCTGGATCTTCAGGTTGTCCTTGAAGAGGCCCAGGCGGATTTTGGCATCGCAGCGCTGGCTTTTCAGCAGCTGGGCCCGTTCCTGCGCCTGTTGGCTCCTCAGGTCCTCCAGCAAGAGCTGGTGGAAGCGGTTCATCCTCTCCGTCTCCTGGGAAAGGGGCAGGAGGGTGAGGCAGGAGCGGGCTGGGGAGCATCGCCGCTGGATCCCGCCTCACCTTCTCGTGGCGCCTGCGGAGCTGCTGCCTCTGCAGCGCGTGCTGCTCCTTCACCTGCTGCCTGAAGAGCTGGTACTTCTCCTGCAGGTGCCCTTGCTCCATGTTCCACACCACCGACTCGCGGGCTGCCGGGCAGGACCACTGTGACCACCTCCGAAAACCCCCCTGCTCCCCTCCATCCTCCTCCTCCTCCTCCCAGCCCCGTGCACCTCTCCTGAGGCTGTGGATCTTGCTGATCCACTCCCAGTCGATGGACGTCATCTTCTTCTTGTGCTCCTGGACCACCTTCTGCAGGGCTGCGTTGAGTTCCTCCTGCTGCTGCTGCAGGAACCGCTGCTCCTGCGGTGACAAACGGAGGGGCTGCATCCCAGCACCCAGGGGAGGTGGTCCCCAGGCTCCTGGTGGCATGGCCAGGGGAGATAACATTGCCCCAGACCCTCACCTCTCTCCCATCGCCCTTCAGCTCCTGCATCCTCCTCCCCAAGTCCTTCTCCTGCAGGGCCTTGAGGCGCTTGGCCTCGTCCTGCAGCCTCGCCGTGTGCTGCAGCTCCTGCCGCTCCTTCAGCTGCCGGGGGGGCCGCTCCCAGCTCTCCC
>NW_010208461.1:2427-3380 GCF_000695765.1 Mesitornis unicolor | reverse complement strand
AAATTCCTTCTTGCTCTGCCATGCAGACACGGTTAACAGGGCTGCGGGGACCAGAAGTAGCCACCAAAGCAACCAAAACCTCCCAAAACCCTGGCATTTCCCACCGTGGGACTTCCCTTGTACCCCTCTGACCGCATCACGGCGCCGAGAGGCGATGGTCCCGTTACCGTCATCTCCTGCTCGATGTGCCGAAACATCTGCTCCCGCTGCTGGTGAAACCTCTGCTCCAGCTGGCTCTGCGCTCGCTGCTCCTCCTTCTGCAGCACCCGCAGCTCCCGCAGCTCCTGGCGCCTGGGGGTTTGGGAAACGGGGCTGAGAAGGGGCCGGGGGTGGCCCTGGAGGCACCGCTTCCAGCATGGGGGTGTCCAGAGGAAGGGGGAAGCTCAGCCCTGGTGCAACATCACGGAGAAGACCTTCCCCAGCAAGAAGGGACACCCATTGGGTCCATGGTGGCCAAGCTCAACTGATGTCCTTGCCCCTCCATCCCCCTCTTCATCCTTTCCCACACTCCTGGGGTGATGTGAGAGCTTTTGGGAGATCTTCCCCTCTTCTTCCCTTAACCTGGCTGCTGGACACACCAGCTATGGGGCTGGGCATCATTTTGGCTCCTCATGTCCCTACTGCCAGCCCTGAGGACGCAGGGAAGGGTTTGCTCATGGTCTCCTGCTGGAGGAGACTCCAGCCAGGGCTGCACGTGGGTTTCCCAAGCTCTTGTGCTTCACCGAGCCCCCCCAGACCCATCCTCCCTCCCGCACCCTTTGCCCCTGCTCCTCCTCAGCCAAAACCGGTTGGGAGATGCCTGGTGCCCCTCGGTTACCAGCGCCACTCACCGGGCCGAGCGCGCCGTCTCGTCCCTCTCGCCAGCCTTCCCGACGGGCCTGGCGGTCGTCACGCTCACCTCCTCCCCGTCCACCACAAACCTCCCCGTCTTTCTGACGGTCCGCGGACGACAT
>NW_010208461.1:367-2353 GCF_000695765.1 Mesitornis unicolor | reverse complement strand
CAGCGTCACGCCGCCGCCGTACCTGCGCGTTTCTCATCTGCTGGGCTTCTCCAGGCTCTGCTGCTGCTGCTGGGACACCTGGACCTTGGACATCTGCAGGGGTTTCCACAGGGGACGGCTCCTCTCCTTGCCTCGCGGTGGATGGAGCTGCTGCGTTCCCCGCTTCCCACACCACCCACGCCTGGGAAGTGGTGCGGACGAGGGCGGCGCCAACGCTCACGGCCTTTGGGTGCCCACCAAGGGTGTCCTGGGGCTCTGGCGCTGCTCTGTGTCCCTCCAAGCCACCCATCTCCTCTCCAGGTCCATCCCGTGAGGGTCCTTCAGGAGCTGGAGCATCCTGCACCCCATCTCCAGGCTCTCCATCATTCCCATCCCATGAGGGTCCTTTAGGGACTGGAGCATCCTGCACCCCATCTCCAAACTCTCCATCATTCCCATCCCATCCTTTCCAGCCATCCCCACCGGCAGCTCCTGGCTGGTTCTCTCGGGGGCTGTTTTCCCCTTTGTCTCCCGTTTTTCCTTCCTCCTCCACGGGGGACGAATCCTCTGCTGCCTTTTGGGCCTCCTCACTTGCAGGCTCCTCTCCTGCTCCAGAGGCTGCCCCTGGTTCCTCTCCCACCAGCCCCAATTCCCCCAGGTTTGATGCATCTCCCGCTGGGTCACGGTCCCCGATCAAACACCATTTTACCCCATTCCCTTCCAATTTCTCCTCTCCTGGCACCACAGCTTCCTCAGGGGAAGTTTCCACACAGGTTTCAGTGCTGTCCATGGCATCCTCCTCGTTCCTTCCCACCTCAACCAGGTCCATGGCCGAGTTTCTCTCCCCGTTGTTCCCCTCTCCCAGCCCATCCAGAGGCTCCTGCCACCCCCTGCAAACATCAGACCCCACCGCCACCCCCTCCATCCCTTGGGACATCGGCGACTCCTCACCCCATGGTCCCCTTCCCTCCACCACCTCAGCGTCCCCAGCACCCCCAGGTCCCATGGGTGCCTTCCCTGCTCCATCCCCACCCTTCCCAAGGCCACCTCCAGCCCAGGCAGAGCCAACCTGGCCCCTCAGCTCCACCAGTGACCGCGTCACCCGGTGCCGATGCTCTGCCAGCAGCTTGGAGCTCTGTGTGTTGGTCCCCATGGTCCACAGGTCCAGGGCTGCCACCAGTCCGTGCCAGTGGCCATCCACGGGCACAGCCATGGCCAGAGGGTTATGAGAGCAATCTCTGCTTGACTCCTTTTTGGCATCACTTTTGGGGGTCAAAACGGGGCTTGGTTGGGTTGCAAGCTGTCCCTCTGGGGGTGTTTTGGTCACTGGGGATGCTTTGGGATGTTGGCTTTGCTCCTGGGGCTCTGCCTTGGGGCCAACCTGCTCTGCCATCAGCTCAGCAAGGTCTCCTGCCCACTGTGGTCCTGAGGGGTCCACATTGTGGGAGGTCCCCAGGGGGGTGATCTCCTCCTCTTGACACCCCTGAGCTTCTCCCCCTGCCTCTGCTGGGTCCGATGTCCCTTGAGCAGTGTCCAGCGCCGAAACTTCCACCCGGTGCTGCTCCTTAGCTGCTTCCTGGGACTTCACCCCTCCAAAAAACGACCTGCGCCGCATCAGCTTCAGCAGCTCCATCGGCCTCTTCGCGGGGAGCCTCATGGAGCCTGCGGGCTCGGATCTCCTCCTCATTGACTTCAGGACATCAGGTCCCCTCCTGGTCCTGGGCTCTGCCACCACCTGGACGTCGGATGGGACACCCGGCTCCTCATCGACCTTCACTGTGGCATCTGGGGGCTGGTGGTCCAGGGGTGCTGGGGGGCAGGAGGGCTCCCCATGCTCCTCTCCAGGCTGTGGGGTGGACAATGGGGGAAGAGTTGAGCTCATGGGAAGGGTTGGAGGGGTCTTGCACTCCATCAACTGCTACTCACCGAGGGGTTGGGGCCTTCCTCCTCCTCCTCCTCCTCCAGCACATCAGCACGGGCTTCGGCCACCAGCTCCCGCAGCGGCCG
>NW_010208461.1:0-325 GCF_000695765.1 Mesitornis unicolor | reverse complement strand
CCACCCCCCTGGGGGGGGTGAGGATGGGTACCACAGCCTTGGGTGAGCAGGGACGGGTGCCACCCACCTGCAGGAGCTGGCTGGCCGACCACCGCGCCTCAGGGCTCTTCTCCAGGGATTTCCTCAGGAAGTCCTGGAAGTCTTCAGACCTGTGGGATGGTCCTTGTGAGGCCTAAAGCTCCATCACCCGCACTGCGGACCCCACAGAGCATGGGGTGATCCTAGGGACACCCAGGTCCCCATCCCAGTGCTGCCCACTGGTGTCACCTCCTGTGGGCAAAGGTGGTGCAATGGTGTCCTGGTTGGAGCCAACCAGAACTGATTT
>NW_010208460.1:15583-17747 GCF_000695765.1 Mesitornis unicolor | reverse complement strand
CATATTAAACCTCATCCCATTGGTCTCAGCTATATCTGACTATATTTTGACTATATCGCTTCAAAGTTTGCTGCATTCTGAGTTGTAACTTGTGGGAACTTACAAGATGGATGGGCCTTTGGCTCAAGTGCAGACCAGGCACAGCACCTGGTACCCCCTCACTGACCCCAGGAGGGCCACAGAGCCGTGCTTCTTTAATGGCCAAGCAGCTTCTTCCCCCTCATTGCCCTGGTGCTTCACTGCTTGGCCTACTCATAACACAGCTGGAGGTTCAACTGGACATGACCAACTGACCGAATGGCTGCCCTGCCCATCATGCACGGGCTCACCTTGCACGGGGATGTGTGGAGGAACACAACCAGGGCTGCCCGGCGCCGCATGGTTCTTATTTCAAGGCAGGAAATGTTGTCGGGGCAGATTATGTGAAATGGCCAGGAAATCTTCCAGTGAACTCATTTTAATCTTGGGTCTGGTTGTGTTTATCTGTTTTCACGTGGGCGTAGAAGAGCGTGCATCGCAGGGCAGCATGGTTCATGGGTTTCCGCTCCATGTTCACCAGCACGGTCGGTCCCGTGCCATCCCGTGAGGCCATGGGTGGATACCAAGGAGTGGTGTCTGGCTGTAGCATGTGCAGAGTAATAGGAAGCACAATGAGTTTCTTCCTCTCTTGTAGCTTTGTTGAGGATCTCACGATGGGCAAAGAGAAAGATTAATGGGCAGGAAGTGCCTGGGAAGACGGAGAGATTAAAGCTGTTGTAATTTTGGTTTGAGAACACAGCAGAAATATTCTAGCTGACACCACCAGAGCTGCGTTTGAGGTAGCTGTTTTCTGTCAGGCGTGTCTCCGCTCAGCACCAACGTGGGCTTTCATCTGTCCTTAAATTAGTGTTAATTACCAGTCATTATTTTTTTTAAAAAACAGCAAAATGCAGCTGAAAGCAATTACCCCTAATTGCTAATTTGTGTACATACACCCAGAATGGGAATCTCTTCATCTGAACACCCAGTTCTCGCTGGACTCAGTCAATGTGGTTTTGCTGCCTATTTTTACTTTAAGTTTGGGTTGCATTATAGTAATTCTTTTCAGCGGCTTCTCTGAAAGCTACAAAAATCTTCTGTGATCTTCTTGAAAGTGTGATGTTATTAACTATTAACGAAGCCACAGTAAAGAGAAGGTGTTCTTTGGTTTTGGAAGTAAAGCTTAAGTGGCAGTCATTGACATTGGGAATTACTCAGCTTAATTCTTGCAAGTTGTGCCTAAAATGCACCTGAATTTCTGTTGGATCTCAATTTCGCCTGTGAAGAGCTTCATCTTTTTTCAGTAAGCTAAAGGCCACACAGACTGCTGCTCTTGTGCTGAAAAATTCATGGTACAGTTCAACGCTGACCTCTTGCAGTCCTGGGTCTCAGATTGTCTTGGACTTTAAAAGTTTAATTCAGAGATATCATGGCTTCTCCTCCCATCTGCGCATTTTCATCCGTGCCAGTGTAGGAAAGATGCAAAGCCGCCAAATTCTGCCAGTGGGAAATGGCCTTTCGGATGCCGCCGACACAGTCTGGTGGAGCAGATTGTCTCGTGGGCTGCAAACTGACGGGACCACCTCTGGCTGGACCCCAGGAGTTCAAAGGGCTGACATCCAGCTGGCACCGAGCAGCGAGCAGAGCCCTCGGGGCTCGATGCTGAGGTTCGCGTTGCTCAACATTTTCATCGGCAGGCTGGTGAAGACACAGTGTGTGCCCTCCCCAAATGCGTTGATGGCACTAAATTAGGGGGAAGTAATGGACATGGCAAATGGGAGGACCTAAATCCAGAGGGATAAGCCTGGGGGCTACGCTGATGTGAAGCACATGGAGTTCAGTAAGAAAAAAGCTAAATGGTTTGCATTGGTAGAGAGGGGGAAGTGACTGTAGGACTTGTAGCCCGGCTGATATGGATGTGGGTATTACCCTGCCAAACAATGTCAGTAGATACACGAGTTACAAACAACCCAGCAGTTCACCCTGACTGTGAATAAGGCAAATGCTCTACGAGGTTACACTGAGAAGGTGATGGCCAGCAGATTGTGGGAAGTTACTACACCCCTCAGCTGGGGCGACCAGTTTCTGTCCCCCACCCCAGGTCAGGAGGGATGTGGAGAGGGTCCAGTGGAGGTAAGGTGACCAG
>NW_010208460.1:0-15552 GCF_000695765.1 Mesitornis unicolor | reverse complement strand
AGGGAAAGATACTGTGGGATACAGCTTGTGGAGGTCCCTTCCATCCAGCATCCCTGTGGCTGCATCAGGAGTCACTCGATGTGCATTTGATCTGTGTTTTCTTCCTGAACTCTGCCTGTTCGCAGTTCCAAAGGAGACCTGAAAAAATATTAATATGCTAAGGCAGAAAAAATGTTAATGGGTAATCACCAATCGTTAAAACAATGGCTTTTCTTTGTCTAAAATAGCCTTGCTTTTGCAAATAACTGAAGGAGGAAATACAAGTGAATTTTATGGCACCTAATCTGACTGACATTACAGAGCCGCCTGCCGTGTTTAGAAGAAATGCGGTGTTGCAATTGCTCGGGAATTTCTTCGCAAAGTCCAAGACCTGCACCTGAGCCCAGCGCCCGCTCTCCACAGCCAGCAAATGCCAACTGCAACGCGGTTGCTCCTCAGAGAATATTGGTTGTGACTGATGCCGAAATGCTCCATCCTACAGCAGTGAGGATGGATTTGTAAGTGCAGGCAGACAGGGGTCAGCTCCACGATCTGTCTTCAGATGTTTTAGTTCAGTTTAGGCAGCTGAGTGTTCAAAGGGACTTTGTCTTCAAAACTTGTTCTATTTT
Source organism: Mesitornis unicolor (assembly GCF_000695765.1). NCBI lineage: Eukaryota > Metazoa > Chordata > Aves > Mesitornithiformes > Mesitornithidae > Mesitornis > Mesitornis unicolor. Next base: position 14,944 of record NW_010208460.1, on the reverse strand, counting down.
TTCTTGTTTTCACGTCCTTGCCTTAAAGGATAGATCCACCTCTCAGGCTGAGGTATATCCGTAGGACTTTTCCTCCCACTAGTAAGGCTGAGAGGACTTTCTGGCGGTGCCCCTGGCACTTCAGAGCCGTCAGGCTGTTAAGGAGCTGCCAAGCTCTACTGCAGTCCTTCAGTGTGTCTGGAGCAGCAGCACCAGCCTCCATTGCAGGGCTGTATCACAAAAACTTCTGAGCAGAGAAGACGGGGCTGCCAGGGATGGCAGTGAGCAGCGAGCTTTGCAGCTTCAGTGAGAGCAGGGTTTTCAGTAGGCTTCACCTATGGAAAGTGGTTTTGCAGGCGTGGTCTATATTTAGCCAGTTTCTGTTTGTGCAGCATGAAGTCACTGGAACAAGATAAGTTTATTGTTTCATTTTCACCGCTGTGGCATCTCAAAGCTAACGCACGTCAGATCCCACAGCCTGCGCACAGCTCTCGTTTAACTGCACGGCACAGTTCATCCTGGAGCAGCCTGTAAAATCAACCTGAAAAAGAGGGAATCTTCCTCTGCCTGTAGCCAGCGTGGGGGAAACAGGAGAGCTGTGCGAGTGCTGTGCCAGGCAGGGACGTGCCTGTGCGGTGAACATGGTACCCAGCTGAGAGCCAGGGTGACTCAGGACCCGTGGGTGTGCGCTTTGCACATCAGACCCCGCTGCCAGCCTGCTCTGAATGCCTCTGAGTGACTGACCTTTGACTCTTCTATGCTTTTTCTTACATATAAAGTCCTGATCTGTTAGATGTTGTTCTGCTCCTAACTGAAGATTTAATCCTTGTACAGAAAACCTGCTGCCTTTTAATTATTCATTCCTTCAGATATGAGATAGCTGATGTGGAGGATCCTTTTATGGTTAGCTGGATTTAAAAGGTAGCAGCCCCTTGTGATTCTGATATTTAATGCATGAGTGGGGACTGAATCCTGCTCTGAGGCCTCCTGAGATGGTGCATCAGCTTCTGGCTTTGGGCGGCACAATGCAGAGATGCCTGAGGGGCGTTTTGTTCGTTTTGTCCTGACCTGAAATGTTATAGCAGGAGTGAGTAGGTACGTGTAACGCTGCTCTAACCACAGCTATCTCACAGCAGCACCAGCAGTGGGTTGTGGATTGCTCTGGTTTTCGTATTCGTCATCTGGTGAGGAAGGGAGCTACTTCTGTGCCGCTTTATCTGCTGTGAGACGGAAAGAACGAACAGAGAAGGGAAGAGGAGCAGATAACCAGGTGCCAAGATTGCAGATAAGATCAAAGACTGAATGGGAAAACCGGCACCAGCACCAAAACATGGAAATATAAACTCAGAGAAGGCAAGGAGGAAGGTGGTTCTCAATCCTTATGTCTTAGCCACTTGTTGAAAAGCAAGCTCTGCCATTTACATCACTGGGAGTAGGATTCGGATGAGCATCTAACAAAATATGTAACGTAGCTGCTCTAAGTCTGCAGTATGCATACTTTACTCTGTGGCTTATCACCAGATAGGTTGCAGTAGGGATTAGGGGCTGAAGGGAGAGAGAAAATGAATGAACTCTTAAGAGAAGGACTTCTCTTGTAGTTCAGGTGTGGTGTCTCTTGGCAGCCCTGCAAACACACAAGAGAGAGCAGACAGCCACCCTGTTAACACACATCACACTTGGTTTGTGCCACAGTTACATTTTTCTTAATGCTTTTAAGAATCTGCAGAATCCTCAGGTTTTGTCAGTTATTTTTTCAGAGATGTGCAATGAAAAGATTAGTTCTCATCCTGAGACCTTACAAAGTGCTTATGAAAGGTGGTGACACTGAGGCACGGAGCCGAATTCATTCGCTTGCTCTCTTGTGTTGGTGGCGTATCTCCATGGCCCTCTGATGTAACTACTGGACCACAAATGAAAGTACAAGCATTAGATACAGACACCGAATCACTGAATATTTGATTAGACATAGCATTATTTTCCATCCTGTTTGAGGACTCATGCTTTGTTTATGAAGTGTATCCAGTCTGGACAGCAGCAGAAAATCTGTGTGATGTGTGTGTGACTCAGGAGACTACATAAAATGGCTCCAGGGCTATTAAGACATACTTTTACATACAGTTTAAATAGAAAGCCAGTGCTGCTGCCAAGACAGGCAGGGCTATAACACACCCTTTTCCCCCTTGGCTCACGCAGGCACAAGTGTTTGTGTGACTGCAGTGAATTGGATCGAGTGACCAAGTTAAAATAAACCCTTTTGTCCACCGGGTTAATTTTAGCTGGCATCAAATCCCGCATCTGGTTTCCCATAGGATCACAGAAGGATTTAGGCTGCTCTTCCCTAACTCCCACTTTGTCCAGGCCATCTGAGGTTGTGAACTCCTGGCAAACGTTAAGCAAATGTTTGCGCCAGGGCTATCTGCATGCCCTCGTCGGGTACGCAAGCTGTCAGTCCATGACAAAGGTAGGGACTAAACGATGTGGCAATCTGCATTTAGCCGTGCAGCGCTAAAAAGGACGAGAAAGCAAGCGAGTCCTCATTCTGTTGGCTCTTTTCTTCCTGGTGAGATACCTGATTGGCATTGCAGGCTTGCAGTTGAGAAATGAGATCCCTGTTCTGTGCCTGATGAAGCCTGCTGAAGGCAGTGATTTCTCTGTTTCTGCATCTCTGCTGCTGATTGCTTCCCAGCGTGAAGATTTGAATCCATCCACATTAACATTTCTCAGTTACAGAGATAGTTTAATGTTTTAGTTACAACCGCTGTTTCCAAGACCAGGTAATCATGACTGACACGTCACTGAGTTATAAACCCTTTCAGATATGACATTCATGTTAAAAGTGGCAGATAAAACTTCTTTACTTTAAAGACTGAGTCTTACTACCTTCTGTGAGAGTACCCCTGCCCTTGCAAATGAGCTGTGATCCAGGCTCTCCCCAGCCTGTACATTTACAGGTGGAAGGGCTTTAGTTTGCTTCCAGACCTTCATTGACAAGGACTTGAGGGCAAAATGGGATGGGTAAATTCTGCATTTCTTACTTTGCATCCGGAGACCCGCAGTGGGTATAAAAGGAAATCAGAGGCTGTCCTGGGCTGGATCACAACTGGCTGTGCTGAAATGCAAGAAGAACCAAGAGCAGACTCGATATTAAATTTTTCCCTCAATGATCTTCAAGGTCTTTTCCAACCAAATGATTCTACATTTGATGCCGGGGCAGTAGTGCCCAGGCTAACGAGTAACAGCCTAACTCATGAAGGAGGCATTTCCTAATGCCCCAGCTCATTAAAACCAGAGGTTATTTTAACACTACCTAACCCATAGCTGATAATATTGAATATCTGTTGTTCCTATACGATCAAGCAACACAGAGGTGATCCAGGTCACACTTCTCTGCTGAAGTCACCAGAAGCTGCAGTGGTTTTGCACCTCTAGGTTTACATTTTGGCCGCAGGAGACCCAATAAGACCCACATCTCCCTCAAACTTGGTGGTGCAAAGTTAACTTGCGACTTGTTTTAAATAATAAAGCTGCTAGGTTAAGTTTATATTAGTCCAGCTTTTTGTATTATGTGGGTTTTTTTAAAAATCTGGTTCTACAAGCTTTAGGATGGATTTAGTGTACTGTTGAACTGCACTGTTGTCCTTTGCTGCTCATGCTATTAAGTTACTCTGTTTCTCTCTGAAGATAATGAAAATTAACTCGGAATTGACTTTGCTTTGCAAAGCATTTAGGAGGCAAACTCTTGGCTAGGGAAACCAGCCTCAGCCCAGTTAAGAATATATTTTTGAATTATTTTCTGGAAAAATTATGACTTACATTTGGGACCCCAATTACTGTGGGAAACAGAGAAATTGAATCCATATGGGGAAAAACATCACACTGTCTCTAATTGCTTTTCTTGTCTTGCATCTTGGATAATCACTAAATGTTAAAATAAACGACTTCTTTTTATAAGAGCAGGGGTGCATTTTTCTGAAAGCATTAGGCACATACTTCAGCTGTTTCAAAAGGCAGCATCAAAAATCAGCTGGCAAAGGAATAAAAGATGATGGAAATAATCCTGTTAAAAAAACATGTCCAGAAAACACTGGCAGCTTACTAAAGAAATACCCAGTGAGTCATTTCAACCGTCCGTTAAACAACAGGTATATTGTTTGGGCTGCTAACGTGTAGGTGACCTGAAATCTCCAAATAATGCTTCAGGCTCCGGAGGTGCACCAGGGTATCTGTCCTTTCCCATGAGCACCCCCAGTCTCCCTGTGGCACCTTCTTATCTCCTTTTTTTCCTGCGTTTGTGCCAGGAGAGGAATCTGAGGTGTCTCTGCAGGGCTGATATCCTATTCACTGTTTAAAGGCATTTTGCAACTGGCAGGATGAGATTTGGGGTTGTGTAGATAGAAGAAGTTCCTTCTGATAGGTGGAGAGAATAAAGTACTTAAAAATTCAACAGGTCTCTTCATTCTGTATGATTCAATAAAACTCAGTATGCTTTCCTTTTTAAAAAAACAAACAAACAGAAAAGTAGTAAAAGTTTAACCAAAACTTAGAGAAATTTACTGTTTCAGTAAATGGTGGTTTGATTAGATATTCTGACATGCTTAGGCTGATATGAAGAGAATTATCTCGAGATGGATATATAGATACTGTGCATCCACTCTTCCTGTTCTCTTTTCCTTCCTTCTGTCCAGAATCCTCTAGGCACGGAAAGCGTTATTTTCTGTCACTTTGCGATGGCAAGGCCCTTTTGATGCCACACACCTCTTTCATTTGGGGGCAGAAGCTCTGAGCTGCTGGTTAATTGTATTAAGGATTCATCCCCAAATTATACAGCAGGATTCAGTGGTCCTTTTGGAAATCTTCATAAATAAAGTTTAGTTGGCTGAGGAATAATGTACTTACTGATGAGAGTGATGCTTCTTAAAGGAAGTGGCAGACATAGCTGTTTGCTAAGTGCTGAAAACAAACTGAAGGCAGTTTAAAACATAAGGCTGCTTCTGTGGATTCTTCTGCAGAGGAACCTTTCATGGCCCTGAATTATTTACAGCACTGGTCTGCTGTGCTTGCTTTTCTCTCTGCTTTTCATGTGTGTGCAGAACGTTTGAAATATAAAATGCTTATGCTTTGCGTCCACGTTCTTTCCTTGCCCTTGAATAAAAGATGATTTTTTGGTCAGAATGGTGCAAAGGGATGTTCCTACTGGAGGTCAAATTATCAAAGTTGAAGAAAGAGCCAAAGAAGCAGTATGGCTATGAGGAACCACAAGGATTGCTAAACAGCAAGATGGAGCAATTTACATTCAACGTGGAGGAAGAAACACAGGTTGCAGAGCACAGGAATTTGGAGAGCACCAGCAAGACCGTCTGTGTGCACCCAGTGCAATACAAGCCATCCTTGCAGGTCTTGGAATCAGCCTGGGTTTTTCTGAAAACAGCTTTTTCTGATCTTCTATGAAACGTGGTATTTTCTGGTACTTGGTATGTGTAATAGAGCTGAGGTGGTCAACATAGCAACAGAGGAATAGAAAAGGAAAGCAAAGTAGCAATACCTGGAAAGTCTGTACTGCACAAACTGCCTGGAGAAATGGCCTTCTTGGCAAAAAATGTTTCTGTGCATGTGGAAGCAAGACCAGAGCCCGAGTGCAGAGAGGACCATAGGAGAATAAAAACATAACTAAAAACCTTTACTTAATTTTATTGGCTAGTGGTGGAATGGCAGAGGAGATGGCAAGCTGGTGAACCTGCAGTATTTCTTTCTGCTCTTTGTTGCATCAGTTTTTAATGGGATGGAGTGTACTTTCGGGGGTGAAAAAGATACGCAGGTTGTTTTTTTTCTTTTCTGACTTGATTCAAGAGGCAAAAGAGGGATAGATGGTGGGATAATCTGTGAAACATGTGACTTTATATCCCAGGAAACATTTAGAGAAACAGATTCAACCCTAGAGAAATGCCCGTAAATAGCAAAGGCAGCTGACCTCTTCAGGAAAAGGATAAAATAATACCAGCCACTAGCTTCCAGGCTGCAATTAAAGGAGCCTGAAGAGATTAACAAAAGCTGAAGTAGCAGCATCTTATCCACTGTGTGTGTTTTAGATAGTGTCATGCAAAGTATGAAGCAAAACTCCTCATTGCAGATTGAGATGAGGACAATGGAGGATGACACCACACGTGTCCCAGGCTGGCAGAAGTCCCCCCTGGTTGTCTGCAGGGGCTGGGGAACCCATTTTTGGGCAGGCGTGGTGCTCCAGCCATGGCACCGCTGCTCCCAGGGGTCTGCCCCACCGCCCCGCTGTAGACCTGGGGCCTGCCATCACGGCTGGGCCGCTGCGCTTCCAAAGGTGGTTCAGCAAACTGGGATCATTTTGACAGAATTAGGTTACCAGTGAGTTATTCTGCAGTTTTGAGAAGAATTGGCAAGAGGGTATGAATCTGGGACACTGATGTGGGACGCTGGCAAGAGCAATGTGGAGCACAAGGGCGTGCATTGATGAACAGGCACCCAGAGGACATGTGGAGAGCTGAATTAGGCCTCATTGGGTCTGTACCTCCATAATGAGGAAGAAACTTTTTAACTGTCTAAAATGTCCAAGTAGAGGACAGAAATTACACATTTCGAAGGACTGATATGCCCGATATTACTCATAGCACCAACTTTATTCAGGATAGAGGGTTTCCCTGTTTTACACCAGGAAGGAGTTATAGTGGCTTGCAGGGTGAGCAGAAACACCTGATACCACCTGTAAACTTCTTGAGTACAGACAACCACAGACAGTAACTTGGTTTCATGGATGTTTTGGTACAATTTGAAGCAAGAATTAAAAGGGCATCTAAGGGAAAAGTGTGAGTTGGTGCTTCCAAACTGAAGTTGAAAATTTAGGTGTGGAAGTTGAAAATTCAGTACTGGCCATTGACCTCCCATTGATCCATGTTACAACCTGAGAAACTGTAAGCTGTTAAAGAAATACCTTCTCCAAAATACCTGGGCTGCTGACAGTGTGGAACAATTCCACCTCCTCACTCCTGTGTTGAAGTGGATATAGAGTCTTCAAGCCATAAGAAACTGCTGATGAGTGTGTTCACACCAATGCAGATCATTTGAGGTTTAAGGACTACGGCGTGAGAAGTTCCTGCCCAGGAGCTGCAAGTGGTGGCAGGTACACTGAAGGGGACGTGTCCTTGGGAGTGCAGCACAGCTGGCTTTGTGGAAAAAGGGCTTGGATATGCACCTTATGCATGACCTGCAGTCATGAGATGGGTAGTTGCAGCGTGTGGGGACTGAATTGCTTCCTCAGTAAGGACACAAAGTCCTTTTTAATAACTGGAGGGTTGTTCTCTTCTGCTTCAGGCGCAGTTCCTGAAAAAATATCAGTTAAATACTGGATTTTTGTTGGTTTTGGTTTTTGGTTTTTGTTTTGGGTTTTTTGTTCATTTGTTTGTTTATTTTTTCAGAAAAGGCAGCAATGAGGTGTTCTGAATCAAAAGGGCATTCTCATATAGCACCACACCAGCAGAATTTATCTAATAGTTAGCTTAGTATTTGGTAACTTCTCTCCCCAGAGCTTATTCCAAAGCCCCAGGATGCTCCTATGGGCCAAAGGCAAGTACATTGGACAGGAGGTGCTGGCAATCCTGGAAGCTGCAGGTTTCTTTAAAAACAGGCAGTTGATATTGTAACGTTTCCTTTTTAAAGCTAGTAAATACAGCGATGACCTTGTAAAACAATTACATTGTTAGGAAAACCTTCAGTAGCAGCATTCTCTACATTCCTAGCTGTTCAGCAAATGTAATTTAGCACTGGAATCTCTCCTGATGAGGGAAGGGGTGTTCATACAGCCCCATCAGCTCAAGGCAAAGCAGGGACAGCCCAAGGCAAAGCAGGCAAAAATGGCATTTTCTGATCTTGGAGATGCAATTAGGGCATGGGCTGAACTAAAGAGATCTGCAAGGAGACGGAGAGGTAAATCTCCAGAGGATGCTGGTGTCAGTGAAATGGTGCTCGCTATGTGGGTAAGAGCAAGTAACTGCTCTTTGCAGCCTAGTCTACATCAAGCAGGCTGTTTCCAGTCTAAAAATATTCTCCGTGGTGACCTGTCTGAGAATAATTTTGTATCACTTTCCTGACTTTACTTCTGGCTCCTGATTTCCCGTAGAGATCTGGAGTCTGATGGATTAGACCTGTTTCTGGGAGTAATTGTAGCAGGTCCTGTCTCGGCAAGGAAGGGCCTCGTAGCTGGAATGTGCTTTCCTTGGCAAGCGCTGGGTGGTGGCAACCTTCAGGGTGTGACAGGAGACCTATTTATTTACTTTGGTTCTTATGTTTACTGTAGGGGCTTTTCTGTGTGTGTCCAACTTCAGCCGCCAATACTTCTTTCCCACCCATGGGCTCAATGGGAGCTACGCCCTGTAAGACGTACGCTGCGGAAATTTTTCACGGCTGTTTTATTAGCAGACAGGCTGGTTTAACAAGGCCAGCTGCTTTATAAATAGGGTAATACATTTGACATTAATAAAGTAATTTGTTAACGCAGTTGGCTTTAACAAGGGGTGTTACTTTTTACCAGTGAGTGAGTGAAAAGCTCTTGGAGCAGGTAGCCAAAGGGTTGTCTTACACAGGTCCTTCCCCTTCCCTGCTTTTTTTTAATGATTCTGTCCATCTAAGGGTGGGACTGTCCAAGATTACTCAAAGATGACTGTAAGTTGATGTCAAATATGGTAACAGTCATCCTCTTATCTGCAGTGGTGGAAGTCCTGCTGTGGATGGGACAGAGTGGGAATAGTAATGAAGAAAACCCAACCCGAACCTCTTGCCTTGCCATGACCACGTGGATTTCTATATGAGCATGAAGCTACAAAGGTTTCTCACTTCTTCTCTGCCTCCCAGGGCCTTTCATCCAAAGTGATGTTTTGCTTCAGCCTTTGGATTTGACAGGGTGCCTTCAGCCCAGGTTCTCTCTGGCTTGTCCCACGGCTGAGACTCATCCGCTGTAACGCCTGATAGGAGAATGTACTGGAGCCGTGTAGTCACACCAAAGGTTGCTCCAGCCACGTATCTCTATCTGACAGTGGCCAAAAAGGGCTACCTTGTATAAGAACAAGGCAAGCAGTTTTCACTGTTTCCTCATCTAGTTTGCAACTATTTGCACACCAGGGACTTTCAGAGCCAGAAGGGAGTTCAGTGTAGTTAATAATCATGGATGGGTTTCCCTTCTGTGAAAGTGCCTCCCCTTAAACCCTCCCTAAACTTGTTGAATCCACAGTATCTGGCTGTGAGGACTCCCACAACACAGCTATGTTGTGTGTGAGGTAGCAATTCCCTTAATTTTGTTTTTAAACCTGCGTCCCGATGTTTTCCTTTGATGTTCCCTAGTTCTTTCGCTGGGAGAGACAACCACAAATTAGTCTCTCTCAGTGCCACTCGCACAAAGAGCGAAAATTATTCTGTCAAATCTTAAGTCTTCCTTTCTTCAGATCAAATGATCTCTCTTGTATCAAAAAGAGATAAAAGAATTATTTGTCACCAAAAAAACCCATCTGTCGGGTAGGTAGTCACAAGAGATTAGCGTGACGTCTCCCAGCACCTCTGGTGAAGCACAATGAAGACAGGGCAAAGGCTGGTGTCGCCCACCCACTGTTTTTTCAGAGCCGGCTCTTCCTAGGCTGAGACACGAACCAGCAAATGCTCTGCCAAACCCACTGCAGCTTGGAGATCTTGTTAGGAAACGTGCCAGGACCAGCGCTGCCTCCTGCTTGTAGGTGGATATTGGCAGGAGGTTCAGTGCAGGGTAACCAGAAGGGATGCTGGAAATAGGCAGCTCCTCCTCCTTGCACTCTCACAGTAAAGTATTCACCAGCTTTTATGCTTCATCCTTGAAGAAATGAAGACTAATGCTTGCGTTAGTGCCTGGGCAAGGAGAGGAGCCATCTCCTGAAAGCAGGCACCATAGGGACTTCACAGATTTCCCCTGCTGGTGCCCAGGAGCTCCTCAGAAAGGTGTGTTTCACCACGGCTTAGCTGGGGCAGCTCTGGCTCCTCCTGTAAGGGATTGGTGCCAGCCATGGTGCGCAGTCAGGGTACGGTCCCTTTCCTGGAGCGCCCTCAGTGCCTGCCCAAGCACCAGCGGCCTCAGATTTGAAGATTTTAGCAATAATGCATCTCCGTTTTTATGCCAGAGGTCAAAAATGCCTTAGGGCTCCTCCTGATGCATGAGAACTTGCATCCACTGCCTTTTGGAAGTAATCTGGACCACAGGTTACTGCTGTTGCACTCTCAGTTATTAAAAATAGTCGGGTCCTGAGGAATGATGTGGTTTGACTAAAGCAGGCGAGTTTCGGGGATGCCAACTCGACACCGATCAGCCCATCTCTGTACTTGAAGAACATACTGTTAGTACAAGACAGGACTGGAGCAACTGTATTTAGAAGCATGTTTCCAGGGAAACATTAGTTCCTCTGGAAGACAACCCTGAGACATGAAATTTTATGTGACTCTTGGGACAAATGTCAGTTTGAGGACTTTTTTTTCCCCCTCTACTTTTTATAGCGAGTACATTCTGCTCCAGATTTATTGCTTCAGACCTGCATGGCAAAACCTGCTTTAACTGTGGAGTGCAGTATCTCAGTGGATTTCATTAAGAAAAGGGCCCACACAGGCTGCAGTTTAAGGATCTGTCGCCTGCATAGCAGCTGAAATCAAATCAGCACTTTCTAAGCGTGTCCTTGCATACCATGACTTAAAGAGCAAGGCTCAAGGTGTAGCTTGGCTTCTTGGGTGACATTAGACCAGTCAATTAACTGTAACTTGTGTGCAAAATCAGTGTAGTGGTAATTTCTTACCTTCGCCCCTGAAATAGCAAGGATCAATGTTTTAAGGTTCTAGAAATCCAGAGAAAAAGGAGTTTTTCCTTTGACCAGCCCTTGCTCCTCACACCAGTCAGAGTTCCAGCTCTTAACCCCTCTCCAGGAGGCTGCGGGCTCTCACTTAGTGAGCAGAGTTTACGTTCTTTATACTGAGGAGATTGCTTAACTGCAAATACTGTGAACCTGTCGAAGTACTTTTTGTTGTTATTTTCTAAATCGTAATTTACTTATTCAGAAATTCAAAGTTTTTTTCTTGCCTGCATGGTGTCTGTGACAAAAATATGTCCTTTGTTATATAGGTGTACTTCTGTACCTGATTGTATCTTTTTTAATTTTATTTTTTTTAACATAGAGAGTTTGGAAGCATGTGAGTGGGAGGATTTATATAATTAAGCTTTAAAATCCTATGTTCAGTGGATACAGAAGTAAATTAATCCGTTGTTATTTCTCCAGCACATGAGCCAATCCTGGCATTGGTCAAAGGCAGCATTTATCTCCATTGTTAGGTTTCTGGCCCAGGTAGGAGAGGGCAGATAAAGTTTGTCTTGGCAGTGTGAAAGCCTGTGGCCCTTGCTTCTCATCTGCTCATGTCAAAGGTCTTTGGTTACACGTGTGAGGTTTAATGTGACCTCCATAAACCAGCTATAAAATTAAACCTCTTCAGTGTTGAAAGAACAGAGTAACTGTTATTTATGTCATAGTAAAATGAACAACACATTGAACCTGACAAATCAGAGGCAAATCCTGGTGCCTGTGTCCAGCTGTGGTGCTGTCAAGGCAGAGTCTCTGTGGGACGCTGCTGTGCCCGGAGCGCTGCAGGAGCAGGGATGCAGACCTTCAAGAGGTGTGCAGCACCTTGCGGTGTCATGGCATCAAATCCTGATTAAATTATGTGCTTAAGGATTTCTGACAAGCTTTTCCTACTTAATTGCCACCCACATGTTTCATCTGGCACAGAATTGTCATTATATGGCTGTCTTTGGTCCATACTTTTGGGTTTATCACCTGCTGATCTCCAGCAAAGCAGGAAAAGCCCTCTTCTTCTCCCACCTCCTCTGCACGCACCCCGGGACGTGGAGATGAAGAGGTTATTGGTATTGCTGTTGCTGACCGTTTGAAAGCAAACAAAAAGTGAAATGACTGGTCTGGCGGCCAGGCGCAGCTGTAGGCAGTGGTGGGGCTGCCTGGCAGTAAAGCAGCATGGGGTGAAGTTATTTTTCAATCAAGTTAGGCTTTACCGCACTAATCCACCGCAACGGCCAAGGCTGTTTTCAGTAAACTCGTCACTTTATTAAATGGGGGCCACAGCCAAAGGAAACCCACTTAAGAAGGAAAAGTTAAACAACGTAATTCTGCAGCTGTAGAAATAAATTGAAATGGAGAAGGTATATTTGCAAAGCCGTTCTTACAGCTAAGTTGCAGTCATTATTGTTAACGGAGAAATAAACTAAGGATAATAATGAAAAGTTTCATTCTCTTCTTCCAAGTGAAGTTTCACCAAACTAAATTCCCATCCTGACTTTTCCAGTGACTTGCTCACGTGTGTCATGTTGGTGAGCAAGAGGAGAAGGGTCTGCTGCTGACGTTCAGTTGTAACCCTCCTGCTGTAGTTGCCACCGAAGTGCCTGTCTGCCTTTGCCATCAGTGTTCGTGGGTTTGATGTCAAGATCCTGTCAAAGCCTGAATGATCCCACTGTTGAAGATGAGAAGCAGAGATGATGGAAATTTGCCCAAGGTCTGAAAGAGATTCCTTCAGACATTTAAGACTTTGAGCCTTCTCCTCTCCACCTTCTATGTAATATTTCCATAAAAGTCATACTCTGGTACCCGTGACCTTCCTAGCAATGTGTTGTAGCAGAGTCTAAATGCTGTTTAGCATTGAGAGGCCTTTTATTTTTCTTAATGATACCTCAGTTTCAAAGTAGCATCTTTTGCTTCAAGACTTTACTGTTCCCTGTTGCCATGCAAGAGGCTGCAATCAGGCAGTTGCATTCCTGATTATATTTTTTTCTCTATGAAGATTTCCTTGTGTTTCTAATCCCGAAGGGAACTGTCTGTACCATCATGGCTTAGTCATGATTGCTCAGTTCCCTGCTCTGCCTTTGCTTGTACCCTGTGTGTGCTTTCATGAAGCTCATTGCCATGCACACTTCAAGCCTGCCAGAGTCCTCGAAATACTTCATAATGTATTTCCATGACCCCAAAATGACAGACACTGGGGATATATGGCTCTCAAAACCTATCAGTCAGGTCTTGTATTCCTGAAACGCTTAGCTTAGGTCATTTCATACAGCTGAGGAGAGTAGGAACCATTTGCAAGAGTTAAGCTTGTCACCTTAAACCCAGGCTCTCAGAACTGAGCAGTTGCTGAGCGGTGTGAGCAAGGCACTGGTTGCTGAGCAGTATCTTTACCATCTGCAAAAGCTGCTCATCCTCAGGTCTCTGGGTCTATGCACAGGCATGGCCTTAGTGAAGGGACGTCTTGTCATCCTCTGCCACCCAAATTTCAGTGTCCGTGGTTGTGCCAGCTCAGCTGATCTCAGTGTTGTTGGTAAGGCATTGCTGACAGCAGAGGCAACCCTCCTGGTGCTTCTGGTGTCTTTTCCTATGTTACTGGATTATCCGGATGAGCTGCCGTAAGGAACTGCAGTCCTGAAAGCAGCAGTGGCCTCACTGTCCTCTTCCATTGCTCATCCTGCCATCTCACATCCTACAGTTCAAGGAAAATGGGAGCCAAATAGTGATTTTCCTATTGGAGACTGTGCACATTGCAGCTCTGTAGGTGCCTGCAGGCCTAAAGAAGGTGGATGTGTCACCTGCTAACCACACCAGCACACACCAGCAGCTCTCCGGGCTGAAATTGGGCAGGCGTGCCTGTCACGGAGAGAAGAAGAGGCAGGACAGGAGCTGATTACAGCCTCCCTGACTCCTACGGCAGTAGGAATGCAGTCAGTCCTCATGCTCTGCATTATTCCCATTGCACAGCACTCATGGTTTGATGTGGCAAATGGATCAGAAATGCAAAGAAGACACATTCACAGAATCACAGAATCACAGAATCACTCCTAAACCATATCCTTAAGTACCTCATCTACCTGCTCTTTAAACACATCCAGGGATGGTGACTCCACCACCTCCCTGGGCAGCCTGTTCCAGCCTCTGACGACCCTCTCAGTAAAGAACTTCCTCCTTATCTCTAACCTGAACCTCCCTTGGCACAGCTTGGTGCCGTTTCCCCTTGTTCTATCCCCCATCACCTGGGAGAAGAGACCAGCACCCACCTCTCTACAAGCTCCCTTGAGGCAGTTGTAGGTGGTGATGAGGTCTCCCCTCAGCCTTCTCTTCTCCAGGCTAAACAAGCCCAGTTCCCTCAGCCACTCCTCATAAGGCTTGTTCTCCAGACCCCTCACCATCCTTGTGGCAATTGACCCGAATCCTGAACGGTTCCTCGTCTTCATCCCTCTAACAGTCTTGGGGACTGGCCAAGAGCACCAAGAAGCTGGGGAGAAATCAGTTAAATTGGCATTAAAATAAAAATAAAGAACTGATTCAAATGGCTCTAGGAGTCAGACCCTCTGACAGCAGCTCCCTCTCTTTCCAAAGTGCCGTTATTCCTCTTCTGCTATGGACTATATTATGTATTTAAAGGTCCTCCTTTCTCTGGGATGTCTGATTACTGTGCTTCTGAGTACCAGCTAACAGCAAATAGAACGTCTCACGTCCCGTTTTGAGGTGTATCTTTAAAGTCCATCTCAGGAGGGATCGTTACGCCTGTTGAGCACAGTTCAAAGCAGCAAAGTACGTGTTCTTTCCATGAGCTTTTCTTCCTTTTTAAACGTGTCCCCTGGAAAGACGTGATGCCATATAAGCACCACGGAGTGTATTAAAGGAAGGGCTCGTTGCTTGCATGATAATTAGACCCCTAAGTTCTCGGTGCTCCCATTTCCTCTCTGGTGATGGGAGACAAAGCTGTGTCTTATCCCCAAGGATGTGAATGTCTGATGAGGATCGTGGAGCTCATCGGTGGAAGGTGCTGTGCTAGAGGGTATAGCTGTGTAGTAACAGGGCTTTGCTTGAAGGAAGATTGTCTTGCTATTGGCAATACTGTACATCAG
>NW_010208459.1:3818-15159 GCF_000695765.1 Mesitornis unicolor | reverse complement strand
AGCGTGGGGACGGGCACCGGAGGCCTCAGAGTGGTTCAGCTCCCTCAGCGCCGCGTTTCCAAGGGAATTCTTGCTTATTTTAGCGCCAGCTCGCAGAAAAACGGGACCGAGACAGGGAAAGCGGCTCTGACGGCCAGAAACCCTGGGAGCCCTTGATCCAGCAGCGTCCAGGGCTTCCCAAGGACAAATTAAGCCCCGTTTCCACCAGGGAGCAGCCGTGTTCACCTCCAGGTGCCTCAGCAAGCCCCTTCCTCCCGCAGCAGCAGCTCTAGGCTTGCTTGAAGAACGCTTTTTATCGCAAAGGATCACCCAAAAGTTTTAACAAAGCGTTTATCAACACCACTGACAGAATGCAACCGGCTTTAGAGTATAATATAGCAACAAAACCACTCAAACATCCAGAAAAAACCTAAGATACACACGAAGAACAGCAAAACTCCTGCTCTCCTGCAGAGGATAAGGAAAGAGCCAAGCCCATTTTATGTTCACTTGAAAAACAGCTCCCAAAACCTTCTATTTGATCACGGCTTGGTTATATTCATCTCATTCACACACTTAACCAAACCCAACCCAAACGTCCCATGGCATAATTTTACCACAGCTGCTTCAAAAGAGTGATTGGCCAAAGTTAACAGGCAGAATAACTCAATTAAACCACAATTTTCATGTATCTATCATATGACAACTGCCCGCCAGTTTAATTTTACTAAGCCACATCCCATTTACTTATCAAATCTAGAGGAACGAGAACAAACAGACAAAGTTTTTATTCCTTTATTGATAAATGCTTTCCAGACTTTCCAAACTGGATTGTTCAAGTTAAAACCAAAACCACAAAATACTTTCAACCTAAATCCCTCCGTGTCCTGCTCAGAAGACACAAAGGGTTGCTCTGCCCTGACCACAGAGGAAAAGCTTGCAAGCCCAATCCTGGTTTTGAAACCTAGAGCTTCAGAGCTGGCTTTTTAAATAAGACCTTAAAGATTAATTTACAAAATGCAATATAACTATGTGATATGATGCACGGCATTGCGATCTGCAGGACAGTGAAGAATCTTCAAACATCTTGAGCTGATGTCTAGGAAGGGGCTATTTGGCTTCTTTGCATCCTGGAGGAAAAGAGGAAGACAAGTTACCTACACAGCACACCTCACCGCGGGCTGAACTTAGAGCATTACAAACCATAAGGACTCCAAT
The DNA here is from genome assembly GCF_000695765.1 of Mesitornis unicolor. Lineage (NCBI taxonomy): Eukaryota > Metazoa > Chordata > Aves > Mesitornithiformes > Mesitornithidae > Mesitornis > Mesitornis unicolor. The sequence goes on along the minus strand of NW_010208459.1, from coordinate 13,962 downwards.
ACGATTTGGAAGTTACGGAGACCGCATTCACAGCTGTAGATAATATCAATTTTTCATCATCTGACATGAAAGTCAAACTCTTTAGTAGAGAAAGCAGTGACTGAAGCTACTGACAAATACAAAGATGAAAATGTAATCATCGTTTTTTCACCATTTTGAGTCGTGACATCCGACCACAACAGCGTCACGGGAAGTGCTGAAGATGCCGATTGCAGACAACCCACATTAAAATGGATCATCAAAAGCCAGAGGAGCCATTCAAAGAATCAAAAACCTTATTCAGAAGTTAACAAGAGCCAGCTCCAAACGCAGGAGACAGCACTTGCCTGGACAAGTGACATGACAGTCCTGACAGCAGCACTTCAGCATGTACCACAGGCAGATGATTGTCAGGGTAAGGAATTCACAGCCTATTTAGCCTCAAAGTCACTAGAACATCTTGTGTCTCTCTCGTTTTATTTCCCAGATTAGCAGTTTCACAAGGCTCATCTCGACACATCATCCTTCCCTGACATGTCAACTGCTAGGATCACTTCAGGGACTTCTGCAGCATCTTTCTGAAGCTTCATTAAAATAACGTTTCTGAGGAATATTTCTAAAGCTTCTACAATAAGGATTCTGCTGGGAGAAACCATGTAAGGGTTTTTGTTTTGTTTTGTTTTAAAGCAAATTAAAAAAAAACAGATAACTGCTGCACATGGACCTCCAGACTGGCTCTACATTTGATAACAATCACAATTTACTCTGATTCTGGAAGCTTTTGAGTGAAGCCACGGACCAAGACACTCACCAGTCTTCCTGGTTTAAGAGGTAGCAGCAACCACGCCCACCTTCTGGGCAGCTTCTTTCTTGGCTTGGTGAGCCTGCAACACCGCCACGGCCTCCTCCACCTCGGGGAGACAACACCGTCTGGTGAGACCTCTGTTCTTGGCCAAAGGCTCCCAAAATCCACCCCAAAGGAACAGGCCGGTTACCTTTGAGCGGAGGGACTCTGGAGACTCCAGCATGTGCAGCAGCTCGGAGTTGTCAATCTCTAGCAGCATTCCTGTGATCTTGCCCGCAAGGCTGGGGTGCATAGCTTGGATCAGAGGGAACAAACGTTCTCCTGAGGGGAAAAAGGACATTCAGACGGCCAAGATTCAGTTCCAAAGTAATCTCTGAAAGCTGAGGGGATTTCCAAAGTAAAACCCCATCTGTAAGAACCAGGGTTTCACTTACCCAGCATCTGCTTCTGCTCCTGGGGAGGGGCAGCAGCCAGCATGGAGGCTGTGAGCGGTTCCTGTCCCTGCACATGTACTGCAGGCTGAGGGGCCTAGAGAAGGGCAGACAGGAGGGCTCTGAAATAAATACTGGCCTGATCGCTTCATATTTAGAGACAGCAATACAATATTCCCTCCTTTAAAACACAATCTTTGCCAAGCCTACAGCAGACTTCAGTTTCAGAAAGTCTTGAGTGGAGCATCTCCTGCTGAGGAGCAGCTGAGGGAGCTGGGGCTCTGGAGCTTGGAGCAGAGGAGACTGAGGGGTGCCCTCATTCCTGGGGATCCATTGGGAAAGGGCAGTGTCAGGAGGAAGGAGCCAGGCTCTGCTCTGGGATGGCCAATGCCAGGACAAGGGGCAATGGTCCCAAGCTGGAGCACAGGAGGTTCAAGCTGAAGATGAGGCCAAACTTTGTCAGGGTGAGGGTTATGGAGCATGGCCCAGGCTGCCCAGAGAGGTTGTGGAGTCTCCTTGTCTGCAGACACCCAAAGCCCTGGCCGTGTTCCTGTGTGACTGCTCTGGTGATCCTGCTCTGGCAGGGGTTGCACTGGGGGAGCTTTCCAGGTCCCTTCCAACTCCTCACATCCTGTGATTCTGTGAAAAGGTGCCCTTGGTTCACAAACATGCTCCCTCCAAGTCCTGAACTCTAAATCCCATAATGTCACACACAGGGGCACTGTAAATCTCTTACAAAAACTGGATCAAGCACGGTTGAGACAAGTAACACAGCTGAGAGAGCAACATCCATGCCAGCTTTTTGTACAAAGCAGAGTTTTATGGGAGAAGCAAACTGTGTCTTCAACAATACCCTGGTGAGAATTTGGCAAAGAGGCGAGAGAATGAACTGTCACAAAATGGGAAAGCAAAGGACCAAGAAAAATATCCTTAGAGAGAATCTGGGTAAAAAAATGGCTTAAAAGTACAAGATAGATAAATCAACTGGATTGCCCCTGGCAAAGGTAAAACTCCAACTTCTGATTACTGTCTGGGTTATAAAAGTAGCCTGAAGTTTCTGCAAAAACACTTCAGTTGCATGTAAGATCTGTTGGACCACAGGAACTGCAGAGTGCCCAGCCCAGCCCCTGTGTTACCTGCAAAGGCTGCACAGCTGGGTGTGGGCTGCGGACACTTGAGGCGTATTTGTAAGGAGGAACCGCTCGGGGAGCCGGGGCAGCTACAGGCGGACGAGGAGCTAAATTCTGTGCTGTGGCACCAACACCTGCAAAAAACAACGACAAACACCTGCAGCAACAAGCAAACACTTTGGGATGTCTGATATTAACTGCTGAATTCAAACCATGCTCTGCACAGGAATACTTCTTTAGAAACTGGTCCAAAATGCAACTGGCTACTTCAGGAAGGGGCTCTTCTCCTTAAAATGAAACCATGGATTTTACATTCTGCATTTAAAATATTTGCTAGCTATAAATTGAATTTGGATGCTCTAGTCTGCAAACAATATCCATAACCTACAGAGATGTTTTGGGTTTTTTTAGTGGTAAATGTTGCAGAGGTGTAGAGATGAGTTCCAAAGCAGTGGAAAGCAACCCATCTGGATTTCCACTGCTGTGCTGTAGCACCAACTGTCCCCAGACCTGCACTGCACAGCAAGGAAGAGGGAAGATTCAGGTGCTGTCTCTGCCCATCGCTCCAAGTGACCTTTGGTTATCCAGATCTGACAACCATCTTTGGAAACACAAGTCTCAATAGCATCCTCCTCCCTCACGGACAAGGGGAAGACCCTGGAGGCAGACACCTTACCAACTCGCTGGGCAGCAGCGGGGAGGCCACGGGAGGCTGGGGCATTGCCTGCAGGGGCCAGATGGCGCAGCGCTGGCCGTGGTCCAGACTGGCGCATGGCATTTGGCATTCCCTGGAAGCCTAATGGAAGAAATGAGGGGAAATCCTCAAAACAGAGCTGACTGGCAAGTCAGGACAGTCAGCGACAGGAAACAAGTTTGTGTTGTGCAAAGGAAAACACGCATTGCTTTTGTTGGAAAGAACAGCCTCTATGGTCATACAACCAAAATAGTCGCTAGTACTCTCACCTTGAGGTCTTCCTCCTTGCTGCCAGCGTGGGTTGGGTCTCATCTGTGCCATTTGATTGGGTGCATAGTAAGTGGGTCTGCTCTGGGCCTGGAGAAAGAAAGACAAGCTCAGAGGCAGCTTCTATGAATAACAAACATTGTTTACAGCATGTTTTGGCAGTGGTTGCCAGGACTCGACATGCAATTCACATTAAGAGAACAGGCAGCTGGGAAGTCACAGAATTAACTCCACTGACTGCAGCCCTCATTAGGGGTTATTTGCTTATGGGCACAAGAAAGGCTCAATGAGATTACTGCAGCTGAACCATCAAGGCTCTGAGACAGGTTAAAAAAACCCCACACTAGGTCAACTCACCTGGGGCACAGCAGGCATGAAATATCCCCCAGCAGCAGGCTGGAACTGATTAATGATGGTGTTGGCAGGCAAGGCTCTCATCCCAGCAATGCGCTGCATGTACTGGTTAGTGAGATGGGCCTTTCGCTCCTCTTTCCTCTGTGCGAGTGCAACATACAACGGCTTCGAGCCCACAATTCGCCCATTCATCTCTGTCACTGCTTTTGTAGCTTCCTCTGGAGAGGAAAAGCAGACAAAGCCAAACCCTTTGCTCCGTCCATCTTCCAGCATCACCTGCAGTAAAGATCAATTGCCAGTGGAGTACCATTACAACAGCTTCGCCTAAGAATTTGTCATTTTTAGATGCCAGATTTCATGCAGGTCTAACAGAACTGTTGCAGAGGTGTAGAGACAGGTACTCGATGAATGGAAGTCACCTGTCTGGATTTACTCTGCTTTTCTCTAAGCACCATGTGTCCCCAGGCCCACACTGCACAGTAAGGAATGGGAAAGATTTGGTGCGATCCATAAAGGCACATAGAAAATGCCATTACATACTGATTGAGTTACCTCAAACAAGCATGTTTTGATGAGAAAACGAAGCAAGTTTTCAGTAATAACCCACCAAGACCCAAAGAAATCTGTGTATTTACTAGTCCAGATGTTCTCAGGACCACAATGACCAGGGGAGAGAAGAACTGCCCTTCAATCCCATGACGATAACAGCTCGTTCTTCAGGCCTTAAAATCCAAATACTCCCAAACCCCACAGTACCTTGGCACTCGTTATTGACCCAAACGGTGAGAACTCCTTCCTCAGTTTCTCATCATCTATAGTGTCATCTAGGTTTTTAATGTACAGGTTAACACCCTAGAAGAGAGAGAAGAGCAAGACACTCATCACATTACAGAAAAATCTTGAGCACTTCAACTGTTAGCACCCATCTGCCAGAGCTATAATTTGCCTGAAAACCCTTGATTTAGCATCAGGTTCATACCACCCAAAGCTGAAGGTGATAAATGTTGCAGAGGCGTAGAGACAAGTCCCACTGTGGTGAAAGGAAGCTTGTCTGGATTTCCTCTGCTGTCCTGTTGCATCTCGCATCCCCCGTCCGGCACTACATGGCAAGGAGTGGGAAAGACTCGGATGCGATCTCTGACAGACCCAGTTTTGCCACAAATTAGAGACACAACGGTGCAGGGTTATGCTGTCTCTTTCCATCCCTCTAGGTACCCCCATTTTAAAGTAAACGAGACTGCATGTGTCTTGTGTCCTAAATATTTCATTGCCTGATAACCCCCTGCCCTCAAATACCATGGAGTCACCTTTGCATTTTAAGCCCCAGGATCCCTCACAGGACAACAACTACTTTGTTAATTCCTTTCAAGTCTGTGTATAGACTGAAAAAGGTGCTTAAATTCAGAAAAGGAACAGACTATTCACCTGGTACCGGCTGAGTCTCTCTTGTTTCAGCTGCTCAAACCTCCGCTTCAGCTCTGCCTGGCGCTCGACCTTCTTCTGTGCTCGGCCTACAAATACCATTTTCCCATTGATATCCTTTCCATTCATTTCTTCTACTGCCTGGACAGAGGGTTCAAGAGGAAACCGTCAACTGCTGAAGCAAGACAGCACCTGATCCTGTTAACAGGACTGTCCAAAGCTCACACTGTATCCCTGCTTGTCAGCCAATAAATCAACATTACCTTTGCACTGCTTCCGTGTAAGAGCAGGCTAATTAAAGACAAACTGAAGTTATCAGGAGAGACCACGCTGACAATACCACTCTAAATACCAGGCTAACAGCAACTTGTGATTTATCCCCACCCCTTCTTGCAACCAGGGCCAAATTTTAACAAGCATACTGCTTAGAGAAGACCATTTCTAAGCAAAGTTCTCACTCGAGACTCCTTCCTCCTCAAGCCCTGCATTGTAGTATTCCTTCAGCAATTAACATTCTTGATTATACCACTGCATGCTTTGTGGATCCAGTAACCTGGAGAAATGCCAAGCTACCCTGGAATGTCAAGCTAGTAAGGTGAAAAAGGTTTCCAAGTTCCCACATCTAGAAGAGGTTAAGCCTGAGGCAGAATTTTCTCTCATTTTAGTAACAGGCTCCTATGATAAAACAAGTAAGTTTTTCTTCTCTGAAGATACCCAAGCAGCATAAAAACTGGTCATACCTTGTTAGCATCTTCATGCTTTTCAAAGCTTACAAAGCCAAAGCCTTTGGATTTTCCAGTGGGATCTGTCATCACTTTAACACTCAGAGTTTTACCTGTTACCAAGGGACAGGGGTCAGTAAAATATCCTAAGATTATTTCCAGTCTATTAAACTCCAAATAACAGCGCCAGCCCTCTCTCTTCTCATCCAGCTGGTCAGCCTCTGCCTCCTGTCCAACATTTGGCACAGCTACTACCCACACCTCAACCCTTTGTGTTCCTCAGCCTCAAACTGACCCAGGTAGAGCTATACAGATGGTAGCAGCACTGGTAAATTACCCTGGGTCATGAAATTCACAGTCTAATTAAAAGTGTTTCTGTATTTACCGTATTTGCTGAAGAGCTCCTTTAGTCTTTCATCATCCATGTCATCCCCAAAGTTTTTAATATAAACATTGGTGAACTCCTTCGCCTTGGCTCCCAACTCAGCCTCCCGCTCTTTACGAGACTTGAATCTCCCAACAAATCTGTAAGAAAGAATGAAAATCCCAATAAGCGGCTTGCTTACAAGAGGGGAAAAGCAATGTGTGACTTGCAGCAAGGCAAAAAATGAGTGTGTAGTAGGAGCTGGGAATGGGGACAAGAAAGGGTGACAGCAGAAGAGAAGGACGAACAGCCACAGACCAACCAGAAAAATCTCCTGTCCTACGGTCGGCCAAGGACGCCCACCCAGCTCTGCAGTGGAGAGAGTCTTGGCCACAGAAGCCCACCCCAGCCCAGGTTGCAAATCAAGGCCTGGTCAGGGAAACCCACCAGCCCTGTGATGGAGGGGTAGCAGGCCATGGCTTGGGCAGGGTCACTCACCAGCCCTGGAGTGGAGAGGTAGAAGGCCAAGGCTCGGGCCAGGAGAACCAGTGCCTTGTGTGTCCCTGTTAATACCGAGATGCATCACGGTTCATGCGATCGTTGCTGCTTCTGGCTGTGACACTCACACTTTGCGGTCGTTTAGCAGCATGCCGTTCATCTTCTCGATGGCTCTATCTGCAGCATCCTGGGTCTCAAAGTGCACAAATGCGTAGCCCTTAGAGCCATTCTCATCGCACACCACCTACACGTGGAAGGAAAACAAAACGTCAGCTCTCTGGACACATTTTCTCCTCTGTCACGCTCAGACACAACACCAGCACATGGAAATAGTTCATTGCCAGGAGTCAGCACTAAGAAGACATTATCTGTGTTTCACACTCGCACCTCGTGACCAAACCTGGCGTAACTGCAGCAATCCCTGACCCTTTTGGTCAACTCTGCCTTTCAGAGACCCCACTCCTCTCTTGGTGAAAGGTGCCCCTTTCACTTCCTATGCTGTCTGCATCACTGCTATGAGAGAATTGGACAAAGTAACCACGTCTCACCTTGCAGGACAAAATATTCCCAAACGCTGAGAATGTGTCATAAAGTGCCTTGTTATCAATGGATTTGTCCAGGTTCTTAATGAAGACATTGCCAACCCCTGACTTCCTCAAGGAGGGGTCCCTCTGAGACCACATGATGCGAATGGGTTTTCCTTTGATCACATCAAAATTCATGGTATCTAGAGCACGCTCAGCTGCAAGAGAAGTCAAGAACAGATTTCTGTGGTTTATTAAAGAATAAAAGTTTCCATCAAGTGGGTGATCCATATATCCAAATTTTACTTGGTTCACAGAAACAACTGCGGCAATATCATGGACAACCAAATCCAGTGACTTTTAAACTCAGTGTTTCAAGTGGCATCTTTGCAGCGTGGTCACTAGATATGTTTAAGTACATAACAGGATTCATGGACTCTTTTAAATTTACATTACAGTAATGTTTTAACAGCCACAGCCAAATTAACATCAAAATACCTGGGGTTTTTTAGTTATATTCTTCATTACTATACAGGCAAATTGCTGCATCCAAAGGAGGAAATACAGGAAATCCTGGGGGAAAAGGGAAGTAACAGAAGTGACTGCTTGGCTTGCTCCCTTTTCATGAGGCTCACACCAACCCATACGCATTTCTATTAAGAGGAAAGGATTATCTCCCTGTCAGGTCAGGGAAAACGTGCACGAACACGTGGCTGGCCGGGAAGAAGACGTGAATCAGCCTCTACATCTTATATGGCCAAAAAATGATTCCCCAAGTTGCTCCATCTAAAAAGGACAGCAAAAATGGACAAAACTCTGGAAAAAAGCCCATACACCTGAGTTGATTAACAGGGAAGTGTTGAGCTAAACTCTAAAACCCTGCACTGTCATCCTAACCCTCACTGAAACCTCGCTCCACTCTATTTCTGCTGCCTATCTACGGGTGTATTAAAAGGATCATTACGTACACACATCAGGATCCTGTTCATAAAACTGAGATGCTTGGGACTCTTCTGTGCCAGAAAACACTCCCAGCATGGAGCGAGCAGAGAAACAGAACAGCTGTTAATTCCCAGCTTTTTTTGGAAAGAGAGGGACAGACGAGCATTAAAATCAAGGAATAGTAACAGGGCAGAACCCAAGCTTTCCAAATTTGCCCTGCTCAGTTCTTCCAAGCCACCATCACCCAGTGATATTTACTGATGAGATTTCAAGAGCAGCAAATGCAAGGAAAATGCAAATTCAAATCCTTTTTTTCCTGTGTGACTTTGCTAGCGCAGCCAGAGGAAATACTCAGCATTTCACACAACTGTCTCTAGGGTCTCCCATGGGACGTTGTCTCCCACACTCCCTACCCCCAAACTCATCCTGAGCAACTGCATGGAAGCTTCTTAGAGCTTTTCATGTGCTTTGAAATGTTTTGGGTTTTTTTCGGTGGTGCTGTTTCTAAATTGATGTGGTGCCACCAGGATTTCCCTATTTTCCCCCACTCTTCACACATACACCCCACTGGGAAGCAAGCTCTGCTGGATTTCATTCCTGAAGTAGTCAAGACTGGAAAAACAACCCCATAAAAAGCCCAAAAAACAATTGAAGGAGGAAAGTTATACTTGCTAGGACTCTGTTGAGTCAAAGGTGTTCAATTCAATTAATTGCCATGCTAAAATGATTCCTCAGCTGCTCCTCTGAACCAGTACAACCGAGGTTCTTCCTGCAGTCCATTCCTAGTAGGCACTTCAGCAGGCGACCTGGGCCAGCTCGTCAAATTTGGCAGTGTTTATTTATAGCAGGGAGAGGTCCTCCAGAAGCACGCGTTGGCACGGACACAAGCTCGCTGTCTATACTGAAAGGTGACGAGCAGATGAAGTAGTGGTGTGCAACCAGAGGGAACTGCAACACCCTGCAGCAGCTACTGAGACACGGAGTGGTTATGAACTTACTCCCAGATCGTACAGGCTTCCTAAGCACAAGCTTCAGCAGATACCACTGCACTGCTCCTTCTATAGCTCACTTGTATTCTGCTCTATTATTATCCTCTGCCTGAAATTCTTGTGAGCAGTGGCAGAAGAAAGCCCCAGATGGATTCCTCGATTTGAGGAAGGTCTGCCATGCCCACAGGTGGAAATGCAACCACATTACACCAGTACCTAAGAAAACCTGTAAGGGATCAGCACAAGCTATGTGAGTGACTCAGGCTAAGCACATCTGATTCATTTCCTTCATCTGAGCAAACACCTTCTCATTTTCTTCTATTTAAGCCACAAAGCTTCAGCCTTTTCAGTTCCTGTATCTCTTTCTCTCCCACTGGTTCCTGTCAGGCAGACTCAACTGCAATCCATATATAACATCACACACACTCTTAACCCCTTTCAGGCTTCCTCTTCCGCAGCCTTCTGGATAAGGAGAGCACACGAACGCTCCTTGTGGCTCGCCTTAGGCCTCAAAGTAATCAATCTCCCTCAGAGGCTCCCTGATGCAGAGCTAACACAATCCTGGAATTAGCAACTGTGGCTGAGCAGCACAAAGACAGAACCGCACGCACCGAGATTCGCCCGTGAGAAACCCTGCACGAGGAGTTTTCTTCTGCAGAGGTGGCTGCTCCGCAAACCTCTGGGCTCTCGCTTGCGCCACTAAGCAGAAAAGACCTGACAACAAAAGCACAGCGCACAGATTTAACCACTTGTTTTGGTTGTTTTTTTTAAGAAAAGAGAGGTTGCATACAGAACAGACTTAAATCACAGAATCACAGAACATTAGGGATTGGAAGGGACCTCAAAAGATCATCTAGTCCAATCCCCCTGATCCAACCAAATTCTTTGGCTGCTGAAGCTAGAACAGAGTATTGCTGGCATGGGGCATAGATAAGTAACCACACTTAACTTCACACCTGCATATACGCCACACAAGTCCTCTCTTACATTGCCTTCACTTCTTTAAGGAAAAGAAGTGACAAA
>NW_010208459.1:492-3787 GCF_000695765.1 Mesitornis unicolor | reverse complement strand
TTCCCTACCTTTCTTCAGAGACACTTATCTACGCCCAGCTCTGGCTCCTTCTTGGCTTGGGAACTGTTGTGCTTTCTCTGCACTTCCAGAACAGCTTATCTCCACTGCCATAGCAAAGTTTCTCTGCTTCATTATCAGTGTTGTCAAGTCATTGCTGTTGTCAATGTTACGAAACCCTGGAACGCAATTAAACACATGAAAAAAGGAAATTCAGCTTTTCTTTCAAATGAGATGAGTTTGTTTTCCATCCCTTCTTCACAGAATAAATATTAACAACCACAGCTGAGCCTGAACTAGCCAGAACTTTGAAGCCTTTCCTTAATCTGCCTATCACAGCGTGACAGGCTCAGCATTCACTGGTTACTACGCCAAAGAACCGCAACCGAAAACAGCAGAGCTTATTTTCACTAAAAATAACCTCCCTGCAGCAGACTCCCTGTTCAGACAATGCGTGTGCACAAAGCAACCCCTGCCAGGGCCAAGCACGGAGCACGCTCAGGATGTGACAGCGTGATCTGCTGGTGGCCCCACAGCATGGGGACGAGTTCTGGCTGCGTGACTCGCTCTGTGGTCTCTCTCTGGTCCTGTGGATAGGGTCTTATTTCCCAAAAAAAGCTTAAAACTGTTTTCTTCAGATTTACAAATCCATCCTTTCATAAAATGTGCCAAGGAAATGCAAACTATCATACATCACCTTCATTAAATATCTACTAACAACGTGTCCACAAGAACTTCCCGAGAAGTTTTCAGAGCACAAAGCTTCCCGACTACTTTTACGTGGTACTTTGTAGCATCTACCACCACCCATAAACCAAACCAGATCTCAACAGCGCTGCAGAGCAGCCCCATCTCTTCACAGGCTTACTATAATGAAGTCCAAATGCATTTCTGATCGCACATTTGTGGAAGAAAACACAGATCCCTCCTACTCTTACTTAGGAAGCCCTCATGCAGGCAGTACTGAGCACTGCCACCTTGAAACCTAAAGCCAAGTTTCTCCATTTGACAGTAAGAATCATACTCTTAATATTCAGGTCTTTGTTTCAGAGAGACCATCGGGCTCACCTTTCCCAAATTATCTATGTTGTGCTGCATGACACTCGGTACAGCAGCTGGTTTTCACTTATGCAAAGCACCACATGCTGCAGTTTGCCAGAGAGAAGAAAACAGGAGCATTTCAGCAGAGATCTCTTCATGAGGGCAGGAAGAGCCTGAACACTTCTCCTTCCTGATGTTAACTCAATGATTACCTTTAAATCACTTGACCTTCTAAGACCTCGCAGTAACAAGACACCACTTACTTTGTCAAAGTATCACTTGAAGCACTGGGACTTCCTAAAATGTCTGCTGCCTCCCCAGGAGTCCTGAATGATGCAACCTCCCTCTAAACTCCTGCCTATTTATTACCATAAAAGATTACCTTGAATTCTATTGGGAAGCCACACGTCTTTGTATTTGTATGAGGAGCAGAGCCTCCTCCCGCTAAAGCAAGCACATGTGATGAACCTCTCTTAACACCATAACTTGTTTCTTACACAGGTTTTCTCTGCTATGAGAGAGCTTTATCCACAGTGGTTTGCACCTCACCTCCCTGTTGTTAATTAATCTGAGCTCCGCCTTGGCTTTATTTCTGTTGCTTGTTTTTATTTATCCTGAGGAACGAGACCACAGCCAGTGAGCCTGGGTAGCTGCACCTTTGCTTATACAGCCCAAAAATGTACCACAGTGGTTTTTATAAGAGGGAGCTGGAGCAGACAGGTTCATCAGAGCAGGAGACAAGCACATACACAGGCTCTCAAGCCCTTTTCTTCTCACTGAGAAGCTCTAAAACGGACAAATATGTTGCTTTGCCTGTACAAAAAGCACTTCTGAGTTCCCTAAATGAGTTTATGGACTGGGGTGCAAGCCAGCTTTTTATCAAGCCTGGCAAGAAAAAGGATCAGAGATGCTCAATCCACATCCCAAAGGACAGGACACGCAGAAGGTTCTCTGGCCTGGGAGAGGATGGAAGTTGGGATGGCACAGACACACAACAGACCACGTAAAATCCACTCACCCCAGCCAAGAGCTCAATCCCAGAGGCTCTGCTAGCTTGCAGGAACACAATTCTGTAATAACATTTCTGTTTGCTACACAACAAATGCTTTGATCCAAAGCGTGATCCTGTGCAACAAAGACCACGCTCTGCTGCCTGTAAAAACGTAAAGCAGGATAACCCACCACAGGCTAAAGGAAAGTTTACTTGCTGCTGAAGTCTGTGCTGCTGGGAATCGATTCTGAAATCAGGGGAAAAGTTTGCTCTCATCTATCCTTTGGATGTCTTTATCTACTGCTAAGTTACAGCACAGAGCAATAAACCTGCAGCAGTCAACAAGCAAAGGCTCCGAAAACTAGGGCAGAAAACGCTGACCCATTTTTCTTTCAGAAGAGACGTGTTCCAAAATGACCTCTTCTGTCCCATCTCTGCCATGCTACCGCTGCTTCCGCTCTGGAAAACCTACTTGAGCAGGAACCAAATTGAAACATTAAAAAAAAAGAACCTGGCAAGAGCAAATCAACATATGGCTTCTGCACGTGAGACAACCTGGCTTCCTGTGCACTGAAAGAAGTGTTCTCCCAAATATTACACTGGAGTAGCCAGAGGCTCAAACTGAACAAACCCAAGTCTCCAAAGATTAATATCAGTAACAATAGGTCTATCAGGGATGCTATCAAGACGTGCATTTGCTGAGTATTTTGGAGACCCAGTTGTAAAAAATAATTCACAATGATTAGCAAGTGACTACTTACCCTGTATCTAACACTTTGCAGGCAGCACACACCGGCAGCAGAGTGGATTAATGGCAAAAAGGTGAAGAAAAGTGAAGAAAAAAGCCATAGATGTGGTTGTATGTGTCACTTACCATCTGCTGGCTGCTGGAAGTTGACGTAGGCATACCCGAGGGACCGGCGGGTGATCATATCCCTGCAGACCCGAATGGAGAGGACGGGCCCAGCGGGACTGAACTTCTCGTAGAGCATGGCCTCGGTGACATCGGGGTGCAGGTCACCCACGTACAGCGACGCCATGGGGTAACTGCTGGCAGCCGTGTTCATCTTCCACCCAGCACACGCTCCCGCCGGCAACCAAGAGGGTTTATTCTTGGGGTTTCTTTAAGCTAAGCTTTTCGTAAATATTTAAACTGGGGGGAAACTCAAAAATCTGATTTAAAAGCCTCGCTAAGCTGGGCCGTGCAGAAAGAGCTTGGGAGAGGGGGGCTGGCAAGAGGCTGGGACAGAGGGAGGGTGCAGGGGG
>NW_010208459.1:0-222 GCF_000695765.1 Mesitornis unicolor | reverse complement strand
CGTTTGGATTTTCCGAGGTTAAAAAAAAAAATAGCAAAAAAATAATCCTCTCTATAATACGTATTTACACGAACCTTTCTTTTAAAGTTAAATCTTCTCTGCTAGGTTTATATCTTACACAGTTATAAAACGGATCTGCTCTAGCGGGGCAAGAAATAACACGCGGCGGCCGCTGAGCGCCGAGAGAGGCGGCCGGACTGGCAGGAGGGAGCGTGCCCGACC
>NW_010208458.1:0-255 GCF_000695765.1 Mesitornis unicolor | reverse complement strand
GGCCCCAGACCCCCAAAACCCCCCAAAGACCAAACCTGGGCACCCAAATCCCCCATATCCAAGCCCCAAACCCCTATAGAAGGTACCCAGGAGACCCCAAATAGGGACCCAGACTCCTATAGGGGGGCCCCAGACCCCCAAATGCCCCCCAAGACCAAACCAGGGCACCCAAATCCCCCCCCACCCAAGCCCCAGCCCCTATAAATGGGACCCTGGGACCCCCGAGACCCCACACAGGGACCCAGACACCATACA
>NW_010208457.1:20555-36342 GCF_000695765.1 Mesitornis unicolor | reverse complement strand
ACTTCTGATGGTCCTCACACACTGCACATTGCAGAGCAGACTTGGAGATCACATAATGGATTTCCTTCAGACAACAATCAACTGGCAGGAGAGAGATCCAGGAGTGCATTAATTTGTTCCTTTTGCTCAGCTTTGGCCAGCAGTGGGTCTGTCTTGGAGCCGGCTGGCACTGACTCCTACTGGACATGGGGAAAGAAGTTTCTGGTATCTTCTCATAGAAGCCACTCCTGCAGCCTCCCCCCTCTCCACTACCTAAGCCTTGCCACACAAACACACAGGAAACAAGAGGACAGTGCACCAGTTGTAATGATGTAACTCTTCAGTTAAGATCAAGAAGACACTTTTCACTACTTGAAGAACAAAACAGCGTTCTGACTTAATTCTATCAGGCTGGCATTTCTGAGAGATAAGCACTGGCCTGCCTGCATGCACACAGATTTTTCTTAGGACTAAGTGGGCCAGTAAACAATCTTGCCTGACCTCTTACAAATTACAGGCCAAAAAAAATTGAACCTGTAATTCTAAAGCAACTCTATCTACACATTGGTTCACACAGATTCACACTGCTCCCTAAAAAGTCTAATGGTACTGGCAAGATGAGGGTACAGCACAGCCAAACAACTCTTTCACTTGTACAAACACAAAATTATGGCCTTCAGAACAGCCTTGGGCCAATTCTCAGAAAAAACACCTGCAAGCCTTAATGAGGCATTGTAATTTGGCAAAAGGGTCTGATCTAACACCTCTCAACACTGCACTTCTGTAAGTAAATTTACCTCTGAACCACTGGAAGAAAACTGCTTCAAGGAATCATAAAACCAAAGAAATGTAACAATGTACAACAGCCAAAATTCACCTCTGAACCAACTGCACTGATTGCTCTGTCACTCGTGCACACACACACATAGAGCTTTAGGCAGAATGAAGGAGCATGGCTCCTTGCGCAGAAATCAAAACAATTTATGATGCTTTGTCATCAGACGGAACTATGCCACTCAAAACTCCTTCTCAAAACTCTTTCTTCCTTCACCTGCCAAGGTTATTCTGGCTTAACAATCACTGATGGGCATCAATGTATTTTTAAAAACATTTCATGTTCAAAAGATTTCCTGTGAAAAATTTTCTTTCATTTTCCTGTGAATCTCAACCTTTGCATTTCTTCTTCTTACTGTGGTATTTCTTGCATGAAGATAAGAGTCAGAAATAAGACATTCCACATAAAACTCATTTTCTTAATTTTTGACTTACTAACATTGACTTACTAACAGCTCTTGTGAAGCGCTATATGAAATTTGGTTTAAGTATCTACAAACCAAACACTTCACATACTGCAAGAGATTATCAGTCCCAGAGTAGAGATAAGCAGGGGGTCCAATCAACATAAATCAAAGCATACACGTGCAAACCTCAGATCAGGCTGGAATGTAAATGTACAAACAAAAAGACAAGAAATGCATAACAGGTGTCTGGAAGGCACTGGTCAAACCCGTCAACATCAGGTTATTTTAATCCAATGAGATTTGCATTCCAGCACAAATAGTAAAAATTGCAGAACACTGTGGACTGGAAAGTAGAAATTTATCAAATTATGTGTCCTCACTCTCTGAAAGCAGTTCCACCAAAGTGGAACAGACTGTTCAGATTTTCCTGCAAGCTTTTCAACTAGGGATTTCACAGAGCGAAGATGCAACAGAGGGACAAACTACAACATCCCCAAACCTGTAACATTCACATGGAAATGAATCTCATGATGCTCTGCCATCCTGCTCTCTGGGCATGTCTTTCCAAATCCAGCATATTTAACTGTAAGCTACTCACAGCCATGAAGATGAAAAATACTACAGAAGCAGACACACCCCCACCAAGCTCTAAGGCAGAAGCAAGCATTCAAAACCTTCCTCTTAAAAGTAGGTTACGAAAAACCCAAAGGGCAAAAATAGCTTTTCCTTGCATAGCTTGAACTGGACTGGTTTTTGTACCCCTCACTATGATGCTGCCAGAGTACATAAAACAAATACCAAGTATTTAAATCAGTCAGTCTGGAAGCAAGCAGTAAACATTCTGCACCAGTTACACTGGTGTGAAAAATCATCAAGGAGAAGGCAAATTAGCACATAGTAGGCTGATTATTTTCTCAAGAGGACAGTGTGTAACCATAAAAGGAAACACAGAAAGCTAGAAAAAGGTCAGCAATAGAGTTGGTTGAGGCCACAGAGAGAAGGACAGTATTTAAGTGACTACAAACCACAGCAGCTGAAGGTCACTGAGCAGCAACAATACAACAGGCTCACTTGACCCTCAGCCACGGCAAGCGCAGCTACAGCCCATCCCCATACACTCCCCATATGGCCCATGGGGGTTGGCTTTGCCAGTATCAGGCTCTGTAGCATCACCGCCTAGACTTTCCTTACCTCACACCTGTCCCTGCATTTTAGAAAATGCAGCTATGGCTCTAACCCTTTGCTGCCTGTTTTGCCTGGTTTTAAATTTGAGGAATTTAAACTCTTCAAAATAACAGTATTAAAGAAATGTGGAAACAAACTGTTTCTGTTCCCACTCAGCCTCCTCCCAAAAAAATAAAAATAATTCTTTTGGTCATACGCAAGGCAATTCTCCCTATGGATGTACACGTACAGAGGAAGATGGGTCCCTTCTACAACAGCATAGCCAGACAGCAGGGACAGGAAAAGTTCATGTCCGGACTGGCACCTACAGTACTGGCTAGTCTAAGGACACTGCCAACCACAAACTTCAGGACTCTGATGATGGTATCAAAGGACCATCTGCAAGCACATCAGCTTCCCCAGATTTCCCAGCAATGTCGGGTCTCTGTTGGTTTTTTTTTTCCCAACAGATCATTTTCCATTCTTTTTGGCCCAAAGATCCATATCCCTGCTGTCCCTGCACAAAAAGCCCAGAGTCCCAGGCAGCTGCACTGCTCTCTCCTGGCAAAGCCCAAAACCACACACCCCGCATCCCCTAAGTGAGCCCGAGGTTACCCACAACTCTTCAGCTACACACTACCATGACTGCTTCTAGGTACTTCTAGGCTTCCCAGTGCAAACACTTGCCAAATCCGAGTCATCATTTTAGAAGAAGAAACCACCTTACCTTCCCCACTGGAGGTAACTACCACAGTTGCTCTGTACAGGGCACAGTGCCCAGGTGCTGGCAGCGGGACCTGTAGGGTGGCCCCTGTGAGGATTGGTGGGGGCCGCGCTGTGCCAGACACAGATGGTTCCAGCCAGCTCCAAAAGACCGCATCACAGGGCATGGCTGAGCCCCACAGACAAGATGGTGGCACCTCAGGGAAAGAATATTTAGGAAAAAGGAAAAAACCGCTGGATGACAGAGAGGTGTGAGGAAAAATGTGTGAGAGACAGCCCTGCCAACACCAAGGTCAGTGGAGAAGGAGGATGAGGAGGTGCTCCAGGCACTGAAGCAGACTTTGCGTTGCAGCCTGTGGAGAGGCTGCAGGACCAGGCTTTTTGGCAGGAGCTGTGGCCTGTAGGAGACTGATGCTGGAGCAGTCCATTCCTGAAGGACTGCAGCCC
This sequence comes from Mesitornis unicolor, assembly GCF_000695765.1. Classification (NCBI taxonomy): domain Eukaryota; kingdom Metazoa; phylum Chordata; class Aves; order Mesitornithiformes; family Mesitornithidae; genus Mesitornis; species Mesitornis unicolor. The sequence continues at coordinate 32,788 of NW_010208457.1, read as the reverse complement.
ATGGGAGGGACCCCACGCTGGAACGGAGGAACGCATGAGGAGGAATGGGTTGCTGAGGAGCTGTTATGAACTGACCACAACCGCCATTCTCCACGCACATGTGCTGCTCAAGGGGGAGGAAGTAAGACAGACAGACATGAAGGAGTGAAGTTGAGCCTGGGAAGAAGCACGGAAGAGGGCTGGGAAAGTGCTTTTAAGTTTTTCGTCTTTGTTTCTCATCATCCTACTCTATTTTAAATTAAATTAAATTAATTTTTCCTAAGACTGGTTTTCCCATGACAGCAACTGCCAACTGAATTCTTTATCTCAGCTTACAAGTTTCTCCACCTTAATTAATTCCCACAGTCTGGTTGAGAAAGGGAAGTGACAGAGAGACTTGGAGGGTGGGTGTTTGGCAGCCAGCCAAGGTCAACCCACCACATGTATTACTGAGGGTACCAAAGATGTCATCTTTGTACCAGGAAGTTAATACTAATAAAACTAACAGCTTACACTCAAGATAGAGTTAACATACTGACTACTGAGTATAAGCTTCTTGACATCCTTCATAGCTAGGCATAGAATTCCACAGAAATCCAAACCAGTTTTTCTTATAAGAAGCATCAGATTATACAAAACATCAAGCTGATGTCCAAATCTGATTAACTATTCAACGTCTCAATTAAACTAAATAATGTATTATATCTGATTTTTGTTTTTTAAAATTTTTTTACAAACCAATTTGCAATCTGTAAAGGCCAACATGTTTATTAATAATTATTTTCATATAAGTTGTTGCGTTGTTACTTTTTTAATAGACATTAACAGTGTAAAGAATCACTGGTGCAACTTGAAAATCATTGATATATTCATCCAACTGGAGCAAACTAACAATCTCCTTGACTAAAACCCACATACTTGTCCATATTCCAACACATAGTATCTGGTGCGCTGAAGTCAATATACTAAATTTTCAGAAAGAGATTTCACTCAGTTTGCAAGAAGAAATCAGCTTCTCCTTCAAATCCATTCCTAAACAGTTCTATGGTTTTGCATTTCTTCAAATAAGAGGTTCTGTGACTACACATTATTTCAACAAGAGGAAAAACAAACAAAACCAACCAACCAAAGCACTTCCAAAAAAGCTTCAGTTGGTAATATATGGTAATACACCTCAGAGTAACACGCTAGTAACTATTGTGCCAAATAGACTGATAGATGACTGCACATACCTCATTGCAGAAATGTGTGTCAGGTCTCTGCAATTCAAGCAGGAGGACAAAAAAAGAAATGCAGTGACCACCCAATTAATCTGCAGAGCATGGACTGAGAACACAAAGATAACAGAATTTTCTCTTCCCTCATGCTCTGAAATACAGTTGAGGACCACAAACCTATTAAGAAGCACCCATGTGAAAGTTACTGCCTAGGGCTCATTTTCAAAAGTTATTTAGGAAGCTTAAATGCTGCATGACTTTAAGAGAGTACAGGCTTCCTAACAAACATGTAGCATTCTGTTCCATAATATTAAACATCTATTTGCTTCAAAGAGTTTAATTACCTTTCTGCTCTTCCCCTGGGAGCCCCTTGTGCCCCATGCTACCTAGTCACCTGGTATTAATGCCAGATACATTGCCAGATATGGCTGTAACAGATCAGAAATATTTAGTTTCTAAGAGACTGCTGAAGTAGTCAGAGACACAGGTGGTTCCCTCTTCAATCCCCTAGTCAGGTGTAAAGACTCAAGTAGGGGGAGATGTGTAACTGGAAATGAACACATGGCTGCACAAACAGCATCAGCAGAAGGGTTTTAATTTTCTCAACTGAGAGTCTGTTTGGCAAATGAAGGATGGCTCAAAAATGCAGAGATGGAGGAGTTGTTCAGAACTGTAACTTGGCAACAGCAAAAAGCTATTAAACTAGTTTTTGAGAGAACTAATGGGAAATGCACTTTCAGATTAAGACAACAGTAACATTGTCTTAGAACCAGACTCTAGGAAGCAGTTGGAAATAGCAGTAGGATTGTAGAAGAAACATAGACAGAATGTCAAAAGACAGTTTCCTAAACACCAGTGATGTCCACACAAATGCCAAAAAAACTAAACCATTCTTAAGTTCTGCAGTATGCCCTACCGAGCACCATTATCAGCCTAAAAAGGCAACTAAAAGTACTAAGATCAGATTTTAGTGAACAACAACAAAAAAACCCAACTAAAACAAAATTAAAAAAAAGCAATCAGACAAAACAAACATACAGTTGTAACTTTAAAGCAAAATGAACTTTCAAAACTGACTACTTTTGGAGGCTGTGGAATCTCTTGTCTCCTCATCTGGAGACCTAAGAATATATTAGAAAAATATCTAATCAAGAATGATTAGATCATATAGTCATGATCAATCATACTTATACCCAGAGGAATTAATTTCACTTGTGTCTAGAAGAACCTTCTGGTCCTATGCTTCCACATCAGTGATACGCAGATTTCACAACACTAAGATTTTCTTGCTGATTAAAATGTTTATAGGCTTCTTTAAGGCAAGATAATAAAGAGATTCAGCTCTACATCTTTCACCAAAGTACTCATTTATTTCCAGGTAAATTAAACAGAAAGACTTCAGTAAGAAATGGATTGCATGTAAAAGAAATTATGAATAAGAAGTCAAACTGGAGCACAAGGCCTCACAGCTTGTGAGCTGAGGCTGTAGTAAGAAACCATGACAGCCCACAGCAGAATTGTGAAAAACAAGTTACCATGCTGCTCTGGCATGTGGTCCAGAACACATTGTAAGAACTTCACAGAATCACACAGAATCACAGAATATTAGGAGTTGGAAGGGACCTCGAAAGATCATCCAGTCCAACCCCTCTGCCAGAGCAGGATCACCTAGTGGTCACACAGGAACACTTCCAGGCGGGTTTTGAATGTCTCCAGAGAAGGAGACTCCACAACCTCTCTGGGCAGCCTGTTAAGTGCTCTGTCACCCTCACAGTAAAAAAGTTTTTCCTCATGTTCAGATTGAACTTCCTATGCTACAGCTTGCACCCATTGATCCTTGTCCTGTCATTGGACATCACTGAGAAGAGCCTGGCTCCTTCCTCCTGACACTCGCCCTTTACAAATTTATAACCATGGATGAATTGATAACCATGGACGAGTTCCCCCCTCAGTCTCCTCTTCTCCGAGCTAAAGAGACCCAGCTCCCTCAGCCGCTACTTATAAGGGAAATGCTCCACTCAGCTTGATCATGATGAATTGGATCTAGGGAGGGATCCAGGGGTAATATATAATAATTATACCTAGTAATTGAAAAATGTAAACCAAATTACTCTACACTGGTAATAATAGGTGAATTTTAGGCTGTCAAGTCACTCACACTGAGGCATTTTTCCTGTTGATAACACTGTATAAGGTTTACATTGTGTAACAATATGGAATATGAAATCTGGGTATGGATGTAGCAAAACTGTGACCAATGTCAAAAAAGTAATGATAAGAGGGCTGTTTATGTGGGAAGAGTTTTGGCAGAGACAAGGAGGTGCCAGGTGAGTGAAAAGCTGGGCCCAAACTCAGAAAAAAATTGAACATAAAATACCAAATAAAGAATAAAATGTCAAATTGAGTAAAAAAAAAGGCAGGTCTTCCAATGGTACAGTGTGTGGACACATACAGGTGTTTCTAATGCTGCCATGTGGATTCAAGTCCAGGAGGAGGCTGGTGGAAATTCTGCTGGATAGCATACTGGAGTCTCCATCAGGTTTATATTCTTAAGACTGGGGTGGGTGGCAGGGTGGGGGTGTGTGCTTTTAGGCAGGAAATAAATTTACACCTCAATACTTAGAAAACTAATTTAGTAGTAATCACATCCATGATTCCTTAGAATCTACATTCTGTATAATTGAATTGTAAATTGGTATATTTGATTGTATAGATTATTTTGCATAGATTATTTTGCTGCTCTACCAATTTCCTCTTAAGAGTGTTCACTAATCAATAAACATCTTAATAATTCACATCAGTTAAGTCTCAAGTCTCCATTCTAAAGGAGGGAGTGTCAAAACTTGGCCAAAACAGCAATGTATCTATATAGCAATTATTTCTGATGTTCTTATAGGATGTATGAGTGAAGTTACATGATAAAATCTCACCCACAAAGCAGGACAGAGAGACAATGGCAGGGGCAAAGCCCAAATAATATGCTGCCCCAGCTAACCCTAGGCCCATCCCAGGAGCCATCAGCTCATCAAAGGCCCATCTCCAAAAGCCCAGAGGAGCACAGAAGCACACAATTGCAGACAGCAACCCAAACTACAGACTCTTAAGGAAGGAACACCCTGTCTGGGCCCTCCTAGAGTTGACCCAGGAGAGTTTCTGCCCTCCTGTCCAGGTGTGAAACCCACCAGGATGAGTCATCAGGAGCAGACCTCTGGATCACCTTTAGGACTAAATGGGGCTGCTGTCCAGGGGTGTGGGACACACCATGAGATGCAAGGGAAGAGCATTTGGGGACTGCAGGGGACTTATTACAGGAAGTTCAGGGGAGGAACCAAAGACAGGAAAAGGGATGGATTCAGTTGATTTAGTGAGCAATGAGTATGGCAAGATAGAGGAGTAAGGAGGTAAAAAGGGCTGGTTGTGTGAATAGTGGGCTGGTCAGTACACTCGTCTGGCCATGGCCTATGCCCAATCAGTGCAATCTGTCCTATTTTCTTCTTAAATGCGTTTCCTAAGTCTTTCCTGTGTGAGAGACTGTCTACTATATTTGCACTTATGTATAGGGGTCTGGGTGCAGCAACTGGAGTCAGATCACCAGCTGGAGGCCCTGTGTGTCCATGGCACCAGCACTGTAGCCCACGTGAGTGTGTGACAACTAGCAAAGATGAAGCTGGACTAGCTGGTGTGCAGAGGAAGTGGTCCAGAAACTGCAGGTAGAGGGGCCTCCAACAGTCAGCCCTGGATGGCAGAGGTGTGTCTTTGTCTGTGTGTCTCATATGTTCTGACACCCACTGGACTCCAGCTGCTAATGGGATCCACATTTCCCATATAAAAATACACATATATATGGGAAAAGGGGACCCAGTCCCTCCCTGCAAGAGAGAAGACCAGGATGAGGCCTCAGTGCTGTCTATCCTTCTGTGAGGGCTCTGTGTGTCTGTCTGACCCAGCTGTGTGTATATGTATACGTGTGGTGTACACGCACACATGCATGGATGCATCTACTGAGAACACAGGCTCAGCTGTGCTATCAGATGGATGTGAGGCCATGGAGCAGTAAGCAGCCTCACCTCCCTCAGGCTGCCAGACCCAGCGTGATCTATTTTGCTCTAACAGTGCAGTATTAAACCAGATATAGACAAGACTGTACCTGCTCTGTAAACCCAATATGCAAGCAGTGCACTGTACTCCTATCAAGCTAAATAAAAATCAGTTTGGCTTACATTGTTATGGGTTAAAAATTATTAAATACAAATAGTGTTTAAAAATATGGAGTATTTCTACCAATCACCACTAGGAAAGTGTTTTTGAATAAACACTGTAGGAGTCCAATTTCCTCCATTAAGACTAACAAAGAAATAGGTAGCTGCAATGCTCCAGCAACTTCTATTATAAACCTTGTGCCATGCTTCAAGTTTGTAGTACTTCGATTATTTCTGCACTGAGACAGAAAGAGAGGCTCCAAGAACATTGCTAGCAGTCAAAAATTCTTGATTTCTGTCTAATTCCTTCCTTACCCCGTGCAGGTCAAATAAAATCTCTGCTTTAGTTTCCCTATCTGTAACAAGCAAGTAGCATGAGACAAAAATTTATCAGGCTACTAGACTGCAGTGAAATTTAATCAGTGCGTATTTGTAGTGAATTCTGAAAGTGAAAAGGACAATTTGCATCAGCAAGGAGTCCTAAAATGACACAGCACTGGCAATGTGAAATGTCAGAAAGATAAATAATTATTTTGAAATATAGTTTCTGTAAGCATACAGAAGAGTTACACCCGATTTCCTTCATTTATTTTATTTTTGCAGCAGGGACAAAAATAAAGCTTAAAACAAGGCCAGTCTACTTAAACACGCAATTTATAAATACTTGAATGATGCCATCATGAAACCAATCTCCTGAAGATAATAATCTGGGAGAATTTATGAGAAATGTGTACTTGGTACATAAGCACATGCAACAGCAGTAATTAAATCAAACATATCTCAAGCACATTAATTATATGTGATGTGAATTTTTCACTGCAAGTTAAATCAGGTGTACTGCAGCTGAATGAGATTTCAGTATCTATATATAGGGACTGTGAATTTAACTGTACAATGTATCACCAAATTCTCTGTGCACCCTGGCAGAAATGCAGGAGGTTAGGAATAGGATTATTGCTGCTTTAAATCAAACTGGACAGCACTCAAAATCTGGTATGCTTATAAGATAGGGAAGAGGTATCACAAACGGAGTCAGTTGAGTTACTCTTTGTGACGCAAGATCATAAGGTTCTCCAAGTATTAAATAGCTGGCGGCAAGCTGAAGTGGTACAGCTCTTTGTTTGAAATTGATGCTAACCTTTTTCTGCAAAAGTACAGAATTGCTCAGTTTACATGGCTAAGGGCTGCTTGGGCAGTCCTAGCTGCTGTAGCCTTGCTGAAATGAATGGGCATCATCAAGATGTCAAATTCCTTGTAAATGCCTCTATATTTTACAGGAAATGCTTCTAGCAGCAGAGAGCAATTCAGCCATTTGACAGCACGGGTGTTCCACCTCAGGGCAGACACAGATTCCCTTCAGAAGGCTCACAGGGCAAGGCACAGACTGATCCCCTTAATCCATGTATGCTGCCTATCTAGTCTTGAAACTACGTTTCACGGAAAACTGCCAGTGGCCAATGAGAGCTCTAGGAGTAGCCACAGGTTTTGTCACCTGTTACAAAGTATTTTAAATTCCAGTTCTTTCTCCTTTTAAAAATTGCTTGAAAATATGACATGAAAATGGCAAATCCTTCTTCTGGTAGAATTCAATAATGACATTTTATTAAGCCCACTCAACTTGGCAGCGTGGGGAGACAAAGAGAAAAGGCTGAAAACCTTTCCAAACAAAAGTTTTGCATTAACACCACCAACTTACAACCCATTAAAAAAGACTACATAGTTTTCAAGAAATAGGCTTTAAAAACCTATAATCTCACAGATGCTGGCCTCAAAATAATGGCCCAATTCAGCTCTGTTGAATTTTAACACGAATTAACACCACCTGCCTTAAGCAATTTATTTTCTAATTCCATGGATGGTGGGGGAGGCAAGCCTAAGAGAGTCTGCTCCTGGAAAAAAGATCGGATCTTCCCTTCCAAAAAGTAATCACAGATACCAGTCACAGCTTCTCAGCTAACTTCTGTAAGGCTTCCTGAAACAAGGCAAACTTGTGCACTGTTACCAGTGGGGATGGCATACAGCTATTCAAGGTACGAACAACAGGCTGTCATCCACATGTTTCCTTTTTCAACAGACAGCCTAGAGCTAAATGCACAAGAAGATATGGAAAACAACTTATATTTTAACTATTTAGTTGCAGGTGCACTAGCAGACTGAATGAATGCAGTGTACAGACAACCATGCTGTATGGAAAAACTTACAAGGTCGAGTCTATCCATTTCCTGCACATGCACGAACTCCTGTTCAATGCAGCTGAGTGACAAAATAACTTCAATCTGCAAACTGTAGCCCCAGTGACATCAGTCATGCAAGTGGACTCCATAGCCCATGCTACAAAACAAGCAAATCTCTGAAGAGAGGGATCTGATCTTGTCCTCCCTTTGACTCAAGAGCCCAACAAGGTATGGACCTTACACTGCACAGTATCCAGCTCTACACAAGGGAAATACTAACACATTGGCAAAAACAAATTTTATTTTTTTCCAGCTAATTTTAAGTATGCCTTCACAATGTACTTTTCAGAGGCAAACTGGGAAGACTGAAAAGGTACTTCAACACCAGAGGTTTTAGAAAGAAATACTTTTAACATGAAGCAGTTTAAATACATAATAGTATTATCAAAAAATGCTGTCAATGTTTCTTGATTTCTGCTCCTTGGCTCTAACTTCAGAAATACATTGAGAACTGGTTTTCTGAATGCAAGCACTGTTTTGCCATTCAGTTCTGTATTTTATATAGAATTTCAGTGCTGAACAAAAACCCTCCAAAGAACCAAAGTTTAAATTTCAGATAAAGGTGACTGCGCACCAAGAGAAGAGGAGTACAGAATTTGCAAAAAAAAAATATGAAAAGTTACAACCTTTAAGGACCTGTAAGGCAAAGATAATCAAGCTAAAGATACAATTTAGAGGAATTAAATATCTAATTGCATTGATTTCATCATTTAGATGGCTTTTTTGCATATTTAAAAATACTTTTAATGCCCTAATGCCATCTTAAGATTTACTGCTCAAGAAATAGACATAAATGCTCTTCATGGGCCAAGAGGGCAGTAAATACACTCCCTCATGTATTAGCCAAAGGGAAATAGTTACATATATTCAATACAAAGGGCTCTTGGTCTCTGTAGCCCAAGATTGCTTCTCTTTGGAGTTCTCAGGAATCAAGATCAGAATTCAAGCAGCAAACCAAAAACCACACAATGAAACCACAAGACCTCATTCAGACCCCAACTGGAATCTCAGTCAGAAAAAATAAACAGGCACAAAGGCAATGCACAAGGATATAATTAAGATGAGCTTTCTAGATTCTTACAAGAAGAGTCTAGAAGAGTCAAACTTGATCTCAACAAAATAAGAACCTGAGAATTTGAAAGTCAAAAAGCCCAACCTTTTAAACTGAATGATGATGTTGGTAAAAGGACAAACAGGCATAAATAAAATCTAGATGGGAAACAGCAAGTTAGTTCCACTGCAGCTTTCAAATGGGAGTTGTAGTGAAAGCAATTTAAAAAGCTTTCAACCCTAGCTGTTCTTAAAACACCAAAATTTTATATAAAGGATTATCTGAGAGATCAAAAACTGCTGAAAACATACCAAGTTGCTGTAGCATGGTATTTCTATACAAGTTTCCTCTCTCTTCTTGTTCGGAAAAGATAACTCTCTACTTCTGAATGAGGAAGTTCTTGAAATGCTGCAAGACTGAGAAAGCATCACAACACACTGTCTCTGGTTTTAGACTTTTTCCTACATACTCCTGGCTAGAAATAGGACACTTGGATAAAGAACTTTGCTAACCATGTAGAACTATTCTTGTGATTTTTTAAATCAATGCAGTTTTGTTAGATTTTTGCAAAAGTGCTACAGTAATGCAGTGTAGTTGTAAATACCTTACACTTAACTGACCAAGTATTTAGCTGATCAACATTTTCAGTACATGCAATTTAAATAAAAGGCATATTACAAGCTGGCTTTTCAGCAGTTACATCACACAACAGTTATGACACTGTCACAGGCAAAATAATCTTGACTCAGGGAATTTTACTTCATTTCACCTATTGCCAATTAACACAAGTTTCTGATTACTGATTTGGATATTGATAAAAAAACCATAAACAATTAAACACTTATGGAAACACTCTTCCTCTCCCTTTTCCAGTCTCAACTTCAGTCTAAAACCTTTTCCTCCCCCTTCTCAATCTCAGCTTAACTTGTTTTCTCCACATTACACTTAGGTCCTCCCAATTCCTATGGTCAAGTCAGTGTTGTATGGTTTCTTTCTGCTACTCCTTGCTTCCTACTTGTCTTACTCCACTGCTTCTTGCTTCTGACTCATTTCCTCCACTCCAGTCTGAGTTCCTCCATGGGTTGCACTCTGTCAGGGGTATCCCTGCCCTGATGTGAGTGTTCCAAGACATGTAATCTCTTAGGATAACCTGCCCCAGATTGGGTTGCTTGGGAGCAGCAAACTCTTGGGAGTGATACTGGTCCAGTGTGGGTCATCTTCTTCCAACAGTGAGGAAGGATGGGGAGAAGTAGAGGAGTCATGAATGAAAGAATGAAGTTGAGCCTAGGAAGAAAGGGGTAGGGGAAAAGTCGTTTAGTTTTGTCTTTGTTTCTCACCATTCTACTTTGTTTTAAATTGGTAATAAATTAAATTATTTTTTCCCAAGTCAAGTCTGTTTTGCCCATGACAGTAATTGGTATTACTGTCAATAATTACAATACTAATTACATAGTATTGTTTTGCTTTTGTACTGTAAAAGAAAATTCCAATTTTAAACACTTTCATAAATTTGGCTATACTATTCCTTCTGAAAGCTTTAGAAACTTTACACCACACCAGACAGCAAGATCTGCCAAGGTACAACTTGGATTGAAATTCAACATACAGAAATGCTGAGATAAACTAATTATGTTAACTATTGATTTATGCTGAGGCCCTCAGTAGTACTACAGAGAGAGGCATGGCATAACAATCTGAGCAGGATGGATTCATGGATTACATTTGCAAAATGGTAATCGACATACTGCAGTTCACTCTCTCTGCATAAGCTATTTCCATTTGTGTTCTCTCAGGCATACTGGTCTATTTGTGACATGAACCGAATTATACTGCCGTTTTCAGTTTCTTAGGGATATGACTGTACTTCGCATCAGACCTATTTCCTTCAAATTTCTTCATTTTCTCTGCGAATTATTTTGGACATTTTCCCTAATATAGAATCACTTAGTAAGCAAAATGAGAGAGCAGAGCTGGTTTTGGAGACAACACCATGGAAAACTGAGCAACAGCAACATCAGCCTGCAGTACTGATTACTTCAGGCTTCAGTTGTGGCTTTGACATCATTAATTTGCAAACTTCTGCTCTCCTTTCAAATAGCATCATTGAACTTGCATTCAAAGGAAACAGGCAGGAAACAACCCATAATCACAGCTCACAAAGCAAATGTAATCTAACCCAATCCATGCTCCACGATAAATCAAAGCTTCTTGTCAGGCTACCAACCACACAGGATCCATGTCGGCTGAAAATACTTCATAGGTACAGACAAATGCAGAGGCTTCAGAATCTGACAGAGAGGCTCCACCGACCTGATTTCACATCTACTTGAAAGGCAAAAAAGCCAGACTCCTTCCACTCCACCTACAGATTACCTGTGTAAAGAGGATGCTTAGATGTGTTACAATTCCTAACCAATATGAGAGACAGCTAGCATTCAACAGAGAATACAAATTAGTAAGTTTTCAATGTTTAAAATGCACACATTACACTGGGTTTACAGCCCTCACTTAAAACCATGAACTGTAAACAGATCCCCTTTTCAGATGTCTCCTGGGTATATGTCAAAACATTTCAGCTCAGCATCTAAATTATGTATCGGAAATCACTGGTTATAGTTTTGACAAAGCCACCGGTATTCTTTCAAAAACATACATGGCTTTCATCTTGCCTGCTACAGACTACATATGAAATCCAATCAGTACAAAGGAAAAAATAATGAATGGAGTCAAGAGCTATAAAGGTAGCAATAAAATTACGTATTAAGGAAATTATATTTGTGATTACTGTGATGGAGGTACTTCAAGTGAACACTTGGGATTACTACTTCATAAATTAAAATAACCCTGTTGCTCAGACAACTCAAAAGAAGTTCAAACCCCTATGGCTTTCTAATCTTTGTAATCCAAGCCACCTTCTATTATTACCATAACAAAGTTAATTCTAACACCTGAAGAAATACTGATCAGACCAGAAACAGAACAATCTACAATGAGTCCAGAGCTACATAAGCAGTGGTTGTCCCATACACACAACTGCGTAGTCAACTTGCAACTGCCAAATTTATCTACAAATGAGTTTAGCTTGCCTTCTTCTCAGGGGAGAATGTCAATGCATTTTCCCATAATCTGATCACCAGTTTCATTAAAAATGTACGTTATTTTTTTTAATTTTTGAGGTCTCTACTCTTCTTCCAAATTTGGCTGGAACTAAACAGCAAGGGTGCTGCCAGGTGGAAAAAGGAAAATGGAGGCTTGTGCAAATCTCTCTACTTTATAATACCAAGTTGGGGAAAAAAAGAGGGGGCATGTTTTAACCCCCTCCAGTGGATTGATTTTACCCCGTGTCTACAAAACCAATCAAACTGTACAGTTATGTGACAGCATACCAAAAACTTTGCAACCACTGAGTCTTGTCTTGAAATGCTGTCTGACACAATCGTATCAATGTCCCTAGTCCTGAAGTCAGCATCAGTGACACTGGTAACATTTCTGATTATGTGTACATACCCATTCTTCAAAGCCCTCCAAGCATTCACTGTTACTTGGTCAGATT
>NW_010208457.1:0-20524 GCF_000695765.1 Mesitornis unicolor | reverse complement strand
TTCCTGCTGTTGGAAAAGTTTTCCCAAGTTCTCGTCTGACGCTTCACTGTTTTGATGGAAGCTGGTGAGTTATATCAAGTCCTGCCAAAGCAAGCACAGCTTGCCCACCACCTCTTTACCACAGCTACTTGTGCACATGTACTTTCAGTGCTCTCTTCGTTGGTCTAAACAATCCCTCCTTGATAGTGGGGATTCACTTTTTATAGTCTTCCCTATCCACCCATAGACTTCCAGTACTCTCTTTGAAACTCTCTCCAGCTGTCTCTAACACAGACTACCAAACAGGACACACCACCTGGGCACCCTTCAAGCATGCTTCATGCCTCTCCTAAGGCTATATTCCTGTTCTCTCAGTGCAGCACCTGCCTTTCTGTAACAACACACAACTGACAATCCATCTTAGCTGTCATTAGCAACAACCCCCACAGAGGTTTCTGCAGACATGCTACTTAGCCAGCTGCTCCCTCACCATGCTACCATGCACCTTGCTCTGGTCCCTGCTGAAGAGCACCTTCCTCTCCCTTCCCCCTCTGACGACTCATCACAATTGTTTTTTATGTCCTCCAGCACCCTGCTGCGCTCCCACCCAGACCTCTGCTTCTTTACTCATTTTCACAACTCTAATGGAAATGTTGAGTACTACCTGCAAAATCTGCCTTGATGCACGTTTCCATTCCAACAATGAGTTACAAGATTCCTCTCTGTGGTTTGCATAAAATGTCTTATGGCCAAAATTAAAATGAATCTCACAGGAAGCATAAAGCGGAATTCACTCAGACTCTTCCCAGTGCCACAGAAACAAATAAAAAAATCTAGACTAGAAGCAAATCAGGATGCCTTCTGCAAAGAGAAGAAAAATACTAAATTTAAAATAATTATTAAAAAAACACCTAAAAAATGTTGACTCAGCTTGTAGGACAAGGATAGCTTTGTACCTCACACTTAAACAAGAAAAAACAGTCAAAACATTGCCAAAATAACCAATCATCAAAACAGTCATAGTCTTTGAACAATTCTCCCTCAGGAAGTGGAATTAAAAATGTAGAAGGCAACAGAGTAATAAAATAATACACTGATAAAATAAATCTTTAAAATTCTTTTAAAAGGGAAAAGGAGCAACTTACTACGATTTGATTCTTTCTTACATTTTTAACCTGCTTTTTAAAGTAAATCTCTTGATTCAGCGTTGACAAAGAACACATACATCTCCTTAAGCTACTTAACCTTGATCCACAGTTCACAACCTCTGAAAGCACTGTGTCACACCAATGTAAGTAGTTTTGCACAATGCTAACCATGACAGAACTTGATGCAACCTGTTTTAAAAACTCTTACAGACTGAATTGCTCTTCCACTACAACAACACAGAGAGCTCCCATTACTTCAGTATGTAGGCACTTCACAGAAGAACAAACACTAATTTATAGTAACTAGCAGCAGGCTAAAAATGCCTTCTTCTGCTACTAATCAACAAGTTTTCACCCATGAAAGATGTGAGAAAACAGGAACAAAATGCCTCAGAGCAGGTTCAGCCAGTAAATCCCACCATTGCACACATATTTGGTTCTGTGTCCCAGCAATAAAACCCCTGGTACTTTTAGAGTGCTAGTGTGTGATACCACCAAAGGGCATTGCTGACTTCTAAGATGTAATGGAGTACTACCTCCTCCATGAACAAAACTGAGCAGCAGCATCTCACAGAGGCGCTGAAGAAACTAGCAAGTTGTTCTTCCAATCAAATGGGAATTGCAACACTAACACTAACAGGAAATGGTACACTTTTGAGGGCAGATTGTTATCTGTTTCTAAAAAGATAGATTGAGACTACTGTTTGGCACTCTTATGGATCCTGCTTAAGTGGAATTAATATCAATTAACTTCTAAATGAAAATTTATCAATTGGGAAAGAATAATGGAAAATAGAGTAGAAGGTCAAAGCACAGGCTAGAAAATTAAAGAAGCTCAAATCATGTGAGATCCAAACAAGTTCTGTATTCGTTATAAAGTTTACCATCAAACTCCTAACAAACAAACAAACAAACCCCACAAAAAAAACCCCACAAAAACCAAACCCAAAAAAAGCACCAAAACCTCAAAAAAAGTAAACCACCTCCATAGTAACTGCAGTTTCCAATGCGGCAGAGTTTTTCCATAGTCTACCTAAGTAATCAGACCTATAGAGTGAAAACATCATATTACTATAGTAAAAGGATAACTACAAAGAAATTGTGCTGGCTTATTGTTGTAAGGTGGATAAAAATGCTGGTGAGAGATGCATCCAGTTATCACCATACTGCTGAGAATAAAAAATGTCCACTGTATTTTCATCTGTCAATTCAGATAATAAAGTCCCAGATTGAAAACCAAGGTTTTTTTTTAAAAGTACTATCCCTTTCCACTAAAATATGCTAATGCATTCATTTTGATGGCTTAAATTCTGTTTCATGCCAGTGAAAAGGTTATGTATGAAAGCAGCCTACTGTGTAGCAAGCCTATTTCCAACTGACAAGTTTTCCTTTCCATAACCCACTCTTTTTCACTGTATAACAGTAGTGGCACAACCATTAGTGATAGCAGGGATTCAAAATTATTTCAAATGTTTAATGCAAAATGTCAAAAGAAAATACTTTTAAAAAACAAAAGTCTGATTATCACAAAGTTCTATATTTCTTCTAAAGTAACAAAAAATACTCTCCTGAAGAGCTCATTCATTTGTAAAAACTTGTTTGTGCAAATAAAATTATCACTATCAACTGCATGATCTTTTTATGAAAGAGCACTGCAACTGCAAAATGACAAGTGCTGAAACTAAGTAAAGCCATATAGGATTTCTAATAATCTCCTTCAGTAATTGTTTAGTCTAAGCATAACTCAGGTATCTGTGAGAAAGAAAAAGGGAACTAAAAATGGAAAAAGTAGTCATGGTCCGATACGTAGTGTATTCAAAATTCCAAAATTACTTTTCTTTTTTAAAAGCAAAACATTTAACATCTATTTTTAGATACATTAATCCAAATTCTATACTTCATATAGCACCAGCTATTTAAAGACCCATACAGAACACAAGCAAACTAACACAAGTGTTCACCAAAGCACCACCCAGAAAGGATTTCTAATAAAGTAAAAAACAGATGAATGTTACTTTATCGCTATGTGAGCATTTTTGTGGAGAGGCTATAATAGAGATGAAGTATACTCAAACAAAAATGCATAGATGTAATTAAAGCTTCATTAAAGATTAATGTATTATGTTGCTGATTTTCAATTACTGTTTAACAAAAAGAAAACAAAGAACCACACAAGATTATAAGATTTGCAAATTATGCATAATGCTATGCTGAAAAAATACCCCCGTGATTAAAGAGCCTGGAAGGTAGGATCTTTTATTAGGTTGATAATCCACAAACAACACTTTAAAACGATTGAACGTTTCTTTATTTCTCATCCTTAACTTTTTAGCCACTGGACAATTTATTTTTTAAGAGTCTCAAGGATAATGGACTTCTTATAAGCTTCACAGGCAATCCTGGTTCCTCTCCCTGTCAGGGAGGTGAGCAGACATCCGAGAGTATCTGGCAGACAGGCCTGCAGGCACGGGTCAGCAGGTCTTCAGCCTCACGTTTTCCTCATCCTCTTCTCCTTCTTGACCAACTTCCTGGCTTTCTTGGGAGATGTTTAGTAAGGATATAGGGAGTGGGAGAAGAAAGCAACAGAGCAGTAAAAGAAAAGCAGACTTGCAAAATCCTTATGAATCTTATCAAAATCAGGTTTCATGTCTCCTTGTGCTTAATTCCTTACAGGTTTTCTTCTCCAAAGCACTGCGGGGAATTGCAGTCCTGTAGCTGTCCTTAGTGCATCACACAAATCCCCAATGCCAGAGACTCTTCATTTGTCCAGTTCTGGTTTTGGATGAGATCCAGCTCCCAGATCCTCTCATGGAAACTCTTCCCCATAGGAGCACTTTCATGTCTGTGCTTAAAACCCTGACCTGCCTGTCACTTACAGGGTGGCCCTGATGTCAGCCAGAACACCTGCCCATCTCTAGTTCAGCTTCTCCATTATGCTACACCATAAACCTGCTACAGATTACAAAACATACTCAAAATCCCATAGGAAAAGCCACAAGGAAGCCATAATCAAGAGCCTCACAACGGTTATGCATGTGACATGAACAGAACACAGAAAGACTACTTAGTCTCTAGTGGGGGAAGGGGAAAGGGATTGTGCCCTTTCCCTGAGAAAAGCTGTGCTAGCTTCTCTTGTGTCCGGCTTCCTAAATTCACTTTCAATCATCCCCAAATATAAACTAATAGTATGGTAAAAGTGAGTAGTCCAGAGAGCCTTCTGCTTTGAATTATAAAAGAAACTGAAAAGGCTTTAAATGTTAAAACACCTGGAACTGACACAGTTTTACACCAGTGCAACAGAGATCAGAAGGTATCCCACTTTCGCCTGTCAGGAGCTGATTCAGGGACAGTGGAGGAGGTATGCAGCACAGTTACAAATCACACAAGGGAAGTGATTTGTGTGTTGTAATGTTTGTTATCAACTACCAGCTTAATATGAGAGATTCTATAAAAACGTGCAAGTTTAGCTCCTTCCAGTGTGCAAAATCCACCTACTTCGCAATTATTTTTTTGATAAATGATGCTCTTGCTTGGCTGTGCTCCAGGACTGATTTCTTTTAAATTTGGCAACTTGCCTATTGAACTTTCCTGCGTACTGACATTACCATCAAAAAAGGACAAGCTATGACAGAAAGCAAAAGATTAAGCATAGGAGTAACTGCACAAAAGCGCTTCTCAAATACAGAAATGCAGATCTAGAAGTGACAATTCCTTGAAAGGGCATTTTCCCATCCACCTAATAGTTCCAAGAAGAAATTAAAAATATTGACAGAAAACAAGGCTAAATGGTGCCTCTCCCATCCCAAAAGCATATGCAGGATTTCATTACTGACTTTTGTATTAACCTATACATTCCATCAGGGCCGGCAAACGACTGAAGAATTCTGCATGAGAAACTCTAACGATGCTTATTCATGACAAAACACTGACTAAATTGTGTGGAAAGTTAGAAATAAAGAAACAAAACAAAAGCTTTAGAAAGGTTCTGTGCATCATCTAAAGAAACACATCCACATTGTTATATTTAAAACACCTCAGTCTTTTATATGGAAACTACTGTATAATGACTGATTTATAATACTTTTTTCTCCTTATCTATATTCCCATGAATATGATCTGACTAGGAAACTTTTTATCTTAAATTCCCTCAAGCTTCATAAAACCGTACTGATACATGGGTTTGTTCTTCCTCAGATGCAGTACTCTACACTTGCCCTTGTCTTCCTGCTCAACTCTCCAGACTGTTCAGGTCTCACTGAATGGCAGCACAGCCTCCTGGTGTATCAGCCACTCCTCCCAGTTCTGTATCATCAGCAAATTTGCTGAGGGCACACTCTGTCCCACTGTCCACGTAACAGATGAATATGTTGAACAGAGCTGGTCCCAGAACAGTTCCCTGAGGAATACCTCTAGCCACAGGCCTCCAATTAAAGTCTGTGCTGCTGATCACAACCCTCTGAGCTCTGCCATTCAGCCGGTTCTCAATCCACTTCATTGTCCACTCATTTAACCCACACTTCCTGAGCTTACCTATGAGGATGCTATGGGAGACAGTGTCAAAAGCCTTGCTGAAGTCAAGGTAGACAACATCCACTGCCCTCCCCTCACTGATCCATGCAGTTATGCATCATAAAAGGCTATCAGATTGGTCAAGCATTACTTCCTCTTGGTGAATCCATGCTGACTACTCCTGATAATCCTAGTTTTATTGACATGCTTTGAGACAGCACCAAGAAAAAGCTGTACCATCACCTTTCCAGGGATGGAGGTGAGGCTGAGTGGTCTGTAGCTTCCTGGGTCCTCCTTCTTACCCTTTTTGAAGACTAGAGTGACGCTGACTTTCCTCCAGTCCTCAGGCAGCTGTCCCATTCAACAGTAAAGACAGAACTCAGTTTTATTCTGAATAAATGTAACTCCAAAAAACTGAATACAGCTTTGTGTCACTGACAGGATTATAGCAGAGCTACAGAGATTTAAATCAGATGCCTCTAAATTATTTTATTTCCTCATTAAAAATAGTGTTTCTTCCACATTCCTGGAGCAAGTGAAAATCATTGTTTGGGACTTGGCTAGTTATGCTAGAAGCAGATCAGGGATACCTGCTAAGTCAAAGGATCTTTAAGACTCTCAGATATTTTCTATTTCCTGCTCATGCACTTTTTCAAATTCCCATGGATTTGCAATCTTGAGATCCTCAGGAAGAAAATCCCACTTAGGGAAGATATAGTTAAACTCAGAAAGAATGCTGTTGATAATACTCTTCACTTTCACTAATTTTTACCTTAGAGATTTTGGATGTAGAGGCTCAAAAGCATAACCTCAGCCGTTATCTGAGGCTTCCACAATGCCACACTCTGCTAGCCTATTCATTGTTTGGACAATGCCAGCATGCTCATGTCTGTAGGGCATTTCTAAGAGCTGTTCTAAAGCAATCAGTTAGTGAAAATGTAAGCAGAAGCACACAATAACTAATATCAAAATAAACTAAGTGCTACTTTAAACAAAAAAGGTCATCTCCCACACATACAGAGGATTATCAATTCATTACATCTACTCTTACTCCCCCAACACTGAAGTAGCAATGTCACTGTAAATTTTTTTTGGTTGCTCTACATAGAAAGAAACAAGTAGGACAATATTTGGAAATATTTTTCATTTCTAGTATTTGTAGCACTTTTCACACGATACACATACATGTTAAAACTTTACACAAGCTTCAGTGAATGTAGCCAAAAGTCATGGAAGTCTGTGAATTGCCTTAATAACAAGCCACACAGTAGTTGTTTAATTACGTGTTTTGTATTTACTGAAAAGATAATATTATAGAACAAACTCTGAACCTGAGCTACCCTACCATTCCACCACTCTCTCAATGACTTCTGAACTGGGTTACATACGCAGCAACAACATCAGCAATTTATTAGGAAACTCAGAAACAGAAACCAAGTAACATGGGGACTACACTACCTTCTCCACCCAACTTCACCATTGATCCAGTTCTAAAGATCTGGAAAGGTCTAGTAAATTAATGGATTTCTCACAGTTTGCAAAAGCAGGAAAAACATCTTAAGAGATACAATACTTTAGAATCTGCTGTATACCAGTTGTAGAAGCTGCTTTATTGGAGACTGTATAGTTTTTTAGCTCTGACTCAAAACTTGGCCTCTTCTTTGGCAAAAAAGATGAAGTAGGAAGGAAAGAAGAAACAATACATGCAACCTGCTAGACTATTAAATGCTTGCAAGCAAAATGCCCTGGTGAGATCGCATCTGGAATATTGTGTTCAATTCTGGGCCCCTCAGTTCAAGAAGGACAGGGAATTGATTGAAAGAGTCCAGCGCAGAGCCACAAAGATGATGGAGGGAGTGGAGCATCTCCCTTATGAGGAGCGGCTGAGGGAGCTGGGTCTCTTTAGCTTGGAAAAGAGGAGACTGAGGGGTGACCTCATCCATGGTTATAAATTTGTAAAGGGCGAGTGTCAGGAGGAAGGAGCCAGGCTCTTCTCAGTGATGTCCAATGACAGGACAAGGGGCAATGGGTGCAAGCTGGAGCATAGGAGGTTCAACCTGAACATAAGGAAAAACTTTTTTACTGTGAGGGTGACAGAGCACTTAACAGGCTGCCCAGAGAGGTTGTGGAGTCTCCTTCTCTGGAGACATTCAAAACCTGCCTGGACGTGTTCCTGTGTGACCCAGTCTAGGTGATCCTGCTCTGGCAGAGGGGTTGGTCTCTTCCAACTCCTAATGTTCTGTGATTCTGTAAAAAGTGCATCCAAGGAATCAGCTAATTCAATGACAGGCTGTACAATAATTTTCCAGTTTTGAGGAGCAATGAAGCCACAATACCAGTTCTGCACAATTGCAACCACACCATTTACAATTGAAACCTCACCACTCAATGGAGTCAGGCTTGATGCCTAATTATTGTCTTTTGATCCTGAGTGAGTACAGGTTGCGACTGCTCAACAGGCAGCACCACCTGCTTTGCATACTGAAGGTATTACAGTGGTGGGTTAAACATGCAAATACAGGTATATGACAAAGAACATCAAGAACTTCAGGATGATTACAGAGACAGCAGTAGTCTACAGAAAGAATGTTAATCAGTCTTCAATTACTGGCAAGCATTTGCCACAATGTCAGATTTTAAGAGCATGGGAAACAAGATTTGGAAAGAAGTGACAACGAGAATCCTCAGGGCTACAATAGCACCACATGAACCACCTGTGGGAAAGCAAGGAGAGACATTCTGAAATAGCTCAAGGCACCTTGCAATCAAAGTATCCACTTCAACTTTCCAGCAAAAAAAAAAGATTGTGTACAAACACAGAGCACCTTCTCTTGAAGCAGTGGCAGCCAAAGTCACTTCAACTAGAAACTATACTCTCTCTGTAAGGAAAATATTCAACCATTAGGGCCTAAGAAACTCTTTGTCAATCTATATTAACTCCCAAATCCTATAAATAATTTCCTAACATATCGTCTAGCAGTGTTAATCCAGCATTTTTACCACAGTTTCTTCTAACATTTATAATTATTTTTTCCACCACCTTTAACTCTCAGACATCCTTCTTTTTTTACCACTTTCAAAGAAATAACTACCCTTCTTCCCACACTGGACATTATTTCATTGAGGGTACTTGTACAGTGTCACCATTTTTCTCTTAATCTCTTTTTACCCAGTATCTGTATTGTGCTTCCTCTGCCACTCACTGTGCATCTATCAGATCCTTACAATTTAAGTTGATCTTTCTACAGATTTTATTTTTCCTATATTTTTTAAGGAGGAAAGGCAAGTAGCACAAATTGTGGTCCTGTTTGGAATTATATCCAAGATAGACCCATGAGTACAGGGTGCGCTTGTTAGATGCACACCATTCACTTGCAAAGCAATAAAAAAATCACTGCAAATTATGACCATATGCAATTACACTATGATCAACCATGAGACAGGCAATACTGACTCACCAATAACTTCTGATCTTTTTTTGCAACCATACTAATGTTAATTCCTAACCTTTACTGTATTTTAATCAAACTTTAAATATCAACCTAAAGCAGCTGATGACCAAAAGTCATGTAAAGCTGCTTCAAGTGCAAAACTAAAATGGAAAATAATTTACCACATCATCAAATGGTTGTTCACATGGAGAAAACTACATCTGGTGACAAACAAACAAACAAACAAAAGAAGAAAAGAAAACCCGCTTATGTCAGTTTCAAGGATGAAGTAATCCCAGACTGTGAAAAGCAAAGACATGTCAAAATCACTCAGAAATTATTCAAATTGAGGATTGCTCCTTACAGTATTGTTACACCACTGGGTATTCACCTCTCCAAAACTTCACTTCTCCCTCATTCCTTGGAAGACTATTTCATAGTCTAGTAGACCTCAGTGTTGAGCTGTTTTTTCCAATACTCAGTTCTCCTTATCTACCCTATCATTCAGAGTTAGGTCCTCCTTACCACACATTACTTTGTTTCTTGCTGCTTCTGCCAGGGTTTTCTGGCTAGGAGGTAAGATTATTCCCCTTTATTTACAAAAGAGAGATAACATTTCAATCCTCTCCAGTTATTAGAAATCATTCCTACCCTTTGAACACCCCTGTGTTATTTCAAGACAAATAATACACATTGCAAGAGACACAAAACTAAGGCAGAGATCAAAGGTTTATAGGTTCTTTTAAAGCAAAGAACTTTAATGGCAAGTTAAGCTTCAACACTGGTGAAACTTGCTATTAAGATTCGAACATAACCCTTAACTCAGTCCTCATATTCCTTGCAGTCTTTCTTCAATAGGTCAACAATTGGCTGAATGAAATCTTTTTCTCACAAGAAGCATTCAAAACTACTAACCCTGGGCTTCTGTCATGTCTCAATTCAGAGACTGGAACAAAAAAAATTGTTTCATTGATGTTAAAATAAAATGTAATTTTCACAGGATAGACTAATAACAAAATTTCTGCTCAAAATTACTGTAATTCTTTTCTTGACAGCATAACGTTTACCAAGTAAAATGGAGAAAGTGTGCTTTTGCAATCCAGCAATGCATCTGTCCCTAATGAATCAATAAAAGCACACAAACCTTTGTAGAAGGCAGCAATGATGGGGTAACACTACAGAAGCACCATGTACTTGATAAACAGATGATAACAAGAGAAACTGTCCATGCTTGTCACAACATGGTCTTCTATTTCTGTAATTTACTGAGTACCTTTATTAGTGTGGCAGAAGAAAAGCAGATGCCAACTTATTCATGTACGTAGAGACACCATCCCAACAATATATTCAGCATTATTAAAAAAACAAAAACAAAAACGAAGTAAAACTAAGAAACAATTTCTTTGCAAATTCACTAAGCCACAGAAAATGGATGGACTTCCCCCAAGTCTGGAGTATCAGAGCTATGCAGAATGGTAATGACCCACTGCCAAGTCTTTAGCATGAAGAAATGAAGGTTAATTTAGATGTGCAAACCACCAGCTCCAAACTGGGGACCGTGAAGCTGTTTCTATCACAATGGTGAAGCATTAACAAAAATTTTAAGGTGTAAGGTTTTCCCATTAACCCAATCCATGATATAAAGTTGTCTTTTTCTGAAGTATATGTTTTCTGGTGCACACCAAGACAAACTCACTGAATTCTCTCTCCATGTCTCCTGCACAGGTTCATCAGATCCTTTGGGATGGCATTTTTTCTAACTTCAGTCCCTCGCAGATAAAAATCCACTGTTACATCACTGTTTTTTTCTCAGAAAATATGTCACACATACTGGTAACTTAGGAATGGGGCTACATTTAGAAGAGGAAGAATTAGCATCCTCAGGACAAAGAACAACAAGTGGAAAACATGATGACATAATTTGCAAACCAGATACAGATAAGAGGGATGAGAAAAAAGAAGAGGATTAAATCCTCACCATATACAATTCAAAAGCATTTAAAACAAACAGTACCCACAGCAAAACTAGAACAGATACTCATCAGATGCAAAATAAAATGTATACATGAGATTACCTTCCAGATCTTGTCACGAGCACAGTGCACGTGCAGATGGAGCTCAAGGATGACACTGCTGTGCCTCACAAGAAGAGATTCAATTTTCACATGGTACACTTAGGGACAGGAAAAATAAAATTAGCACACAGGGAGGTTTCCTCTGAGGTACCTGGGGCTGAGCCTGAAGAATCTGTGATCATAAAGATAACCCTGGAAATACAAATAAAAGCATTGCTACCATCCTGGAGTTCCCAGACAAAAACTGGCAACAATATGGCTGCCATCTTATAAAATGCAAACTGAAATGGGTCTATTATCACTCTATGTTTGCTTATGACACTCAAATGCATCCTCACAAGCGAAAGAGTCAGAAATCTCATCAGTTCTCTGTGTCAGTGCTCAGTAAGCTATAAACATCAGCAAGAACACATCTGGGAGCCACTAAAAGAAAATTCAGAAACCACTGCCTGTGGCGAAAGTGTATCACAGCTGCTGAGCAACAGAACAAAAGACTAAATTTCTATGGCTTTAGTCTCTCCTCAGCAAAAAATAGCTTCCAGATTTGCACCCTTGAATCTCAACATGTTGATCTATACTTTTTCTCTTTGATAGGACTGCAGCCACAGGATTTGCTCTTTGGATAATAAAAGCATAATGGAGATCTTCAGGGGGATTCCTTCCTCTTGCTAAAAAAAGATTGTATTTCATAAACTTTGTTCTTAAACAGCTGTGATCATGGGATCTTGGGGTGTCTTCAAAAGATTCAGTTAATAAACAAGTATACAAGAATAAGCAGACTTCAGAAAATATAACAGTCTGAGTAGATAATACTCAAGTATAACATCAGTATGTACGCTAAGTCCTCGTTATGTGTTTGGCATTGGCTTGGTAACAGCAAGTAAGAGATAACTCAACTCCCTGACATGCTGTGTCATCAAAATGCATCAGATGGATGCTCCAATTACACAAAGTCTCTTCCCTTTTCCACCTCCCTCCTCCAAACACAATGTAACATTTAAAGAGCAACACCAGGCATCAACATAGAAAATCTTATTTGCAAATATGTCTTCTCTCCCTGGTATGAGCTCCCACAGGTGCCAGGTGAAGACCAATAAAAATTCAAAGACTTCACCGGATTCTTCTCAGAGCCACTAAAGCTGTGTTTTATTCAGACTGTCAGACTATTCAGCACCTCACTACATCTGAAAAGCCAACACAAAAAGGATGCCACCAAGGTTTACAAGTCACTACACCATAACAACTGTGTGAGATACTGCAAAAGGCCATGAAGCAGCAGGATTCCTGTTGTACACTGGAGAGAGGGAAAGTATCCAACAGGCAGAGTAAATCAAGTGATGGTAGAGGTGCACCTAGTTGGAGAAGGTTAGTCTTTAATGAGGAACATGTCTGATTTTTTGACACTAAGCACCAAGGCACAGAATATTATAAAAGTTTCTGTACTGTCAATAAATTCCTGCAGTTATATGACTCCTAAACCTTCAGACTGACTTTGAAAGTATCTTAACTGACTGAAAAAAATATCTTCCCCTTCCTCACATCACAATAAGCCCTGCTTTATTCAATTCCACCCTGTGAATTCCTTCCAGGTAATTTCACCCTCTGATTTCAGGTGTAAGACACCTACAAAAGTACAGTATATGTCCCTCACTGTGCCATTTGAAAATACAAGGCTCTTGGACAGGCAGATGAAAAAGTCTTTTCTTTTCCAAATAAATGAAGTGCTTTTCTTAATTAAAAAAACAAAAGGAACTCTAACCCTACTGTTGTTTATGCTATTCTGTTACTCAATGTGCATCTAGTGTACATATATAGACCTGCACCACAGTGCCTGTGGATGCCACAGCTTACAAGATCGTAACACAGAGTTTAACACTGCAGATCAAAATTGAGTTGTGAACTGCTCAGGTTTCAATGCAGTTACAGAATCGAAGGAAGGAAGGAAACAAACAAACAATCTTTGGACCTCTACCTAAGAAGTCATTATATTCATGGATAAAGACGCTGAAGAAAAAGTATCTTCAATAAAATACAAATTTGCATACCAGAAACGTGACATATAAAAACCACCTTTGCTCCGTGCACAAAGAGGTTGTTCAATGCAGTTTTAACTCCTGGAAAATCACCAAAAGGCAATCTTTTTTGGACTAGAGAACTTAAGACTTTTTAAAAAGTAGAATATACGAGTATTAACTGTATAAAAGCTAGGATTGTGCTTTTAATATTTACTTTCCATGCAACAGTATTTCCATGCTGCCATTCAGTTCAAAACACTTTTGTTGGCTACCCAGAGGTAATTTATCCTGAGAGGAGTCTGACAGAGAACCAAACCTCCTCTAGGAAATATTTTGTTATTTCTGGTTGACAACAGATAACAACTGGATCCCAGTGACAAAGGCACTCCCGAAACCAGTGCAGAAGACTTCAGGTGATGCACCATGTCACCTTCGGTAACCAGCGTAACCTGAAGAGTTACCCGATACGTTACAGAGACTACTTTATACCTAAAATAAGCAGTGATACATGCAGTTTATAGACATCCTTATCAATTTGTTCTTCTCCTTCCAGCTTACTTACTTAGCTTTCCTTGAAACAAAAATTTTGCTCAAAAGGGTGAGATATCTTGGGTCCAAAATCAGAAATAATCAAGTCAGCAGCTAACTAGATATACTAGCTATTTTTCACAAAGTAGTTAGATTTTAATTCAGAACATGTTTCAACGTATTGTACATTGAAGCATTAAATGTTTGTAACTCCTCTAATACATATGTGTTTTCTGCAGTTTCAATTACCTTCAAATTTGCATTCAAAAGCAGCTTGACCTGAGTAAAAAAAAAGACTTTTAGTCATTACAGTTTTCTTAGGTAAAGAAATAAAAAGATATGTGAGAGTGTGTTAAGTCCCTAACTCAACTTTAATTGCAGGTAAAGCTGCTGATTCCAAAATCGGTGTGGCCTGAAGGGTACCACACTCAAAATACAACCCCTTAAAACTGCCTGACTTGAACAAGACTTTAAACTAGGGCTAAGAAATCAGAGTAATTATCATAATACTGTAGTTAAAAATCTAAAGGCTGGATGTTGAAGTTAATACAGAACCAATGTTACGAAGTACAGTGCTGTCCCATCGGACCAATGCCCCACTCCTTGCCAAGAAGGCACTGAGCTCAGATGTCCTTGCAGCCCTAGCATGGTCCTGCACAAAGAAGCTTTCAAGGACTGTGGGATTTTCTCATTGTTATGAAATAAAATTAAGCATGCCAAAATCTGAATGATGTCATGGCAGTCTCATAAGTGGATTACATTAATCATTTATCAGCAAGGGAAGATTCTTGAGCAAGAGCAGAACCCTGAGTTCACCCCTATTTATCATTCTGAGACAAAAGGTACAATAGCTGTGGGTATCAGAAATACACATGAAGTTCCTGGAAAGGGTATGTAAAATGTCCACTGAAAATGTAATGGAATTATAAAGCCACAGACTGGTTTTACACAGACTTTTCTATTTAATACAAGTTTCTGTCAGCTCACTGGGGGAGATTTTCTTCATTAGGCAAAAGATAACTGCACAGCACATAATTAGTAGCAATGTTGCTTAATAAATCTTTATTTTTTAAAGATAGTGTTCTAATTTTTAAACTGCTGTAACAGAATTTAACATAAAAAATGTTTTCTAAACTTCTGGATGTTACTTTTCTCAGTTTTGATCATCTTAAAAATCCAATTTAATAAAAAATAGGTCACTGGATAAGCTAAAACAGCAAATACACCAATATTTCAGCCATTTCCTTGGTGGAATTACTATGGTAAGACTCATTTAGAAACCAGCATCCATCAGGTGGCAATCGCTGTTTCCCTCACTCAGTAGCTGCTCTTCACCCCAACACTTCCATAGCCTCACCAGCAGCAACAGAGCGAGCAGCTCCCTGCACCATGGCTGGGCTGCCTCCAGCAGCCGTGCCCCACACCACCAGGGCAGTAAGCAAAACCTTCTGCACACTCTTGTGTTTGAAACCCATGGCGCTTTGGCTTCAGAACTTCATGGTTTAGTTAAGACAAGAGCTACAAACATGGCATGTGCAGCCCTCACTTTAGTCACACAGTTTGAGCAGAGCTTAGATCAGATGGCATTTAGGGATCCTTTCCAACTCAAGTTAGGTTGTGATCATATAAAAAGCTGGTGTGAGAAAGCTGTTAAGAAAAGAGAAGAAAAAAAACCCCTCAGCTCCCCACACACATCACACAAAATGTACCAATTTCTTCTTCCAACAGTGGAGGCAGTACCCACCTCAGTACCCACTAAAATTCACCTGAGACAATCAACATATAGCAAACTACTGGTTTTGCCTGTTCTTTGGATCTGAAGAGTATTAGTTAAAGAATTCTCCTTATGTTAGCCTGGAGAAGACCTAGAACAAGAGCTTTTATCCACTGCTTCCTCCTCTGCTCTGGCAGAAACGTTTTTAGATATTACTCTCACTTGTGCTTTTAAAAACATTTTTCTAGTATAAATTTATAGTCTAAAGGAGAGTTATATTTAAGACTTCCAAAGTATCAAGATTTCAAACATGCTCAAGATCCCATCAGAAACAGACTCTGTGTAAACACATGGTAACAGTAACACTGCCAACATGAATTGCAACTCATATATCAGAATAAATAAAAAATAAAAAACATGACTAAAACCTAAGCATATGTTAGGAAAAACCCAGTAATATTAATGTCTATTTTAAACATTCTATTATGTTCTGATTTTTTTTCCTCCTCCTCCTTCTGTTTAAAAATACCTTATTTTACCCAGCCCCTAAGTTTTTACCCACCCAAATACCCACAATTTTTTAAGCAAAATATGTTTCTTATAAAAAAAAAATTCCGAGTGACCACCACAAGAGGAACTATCAGAAACCTTTTTTTTATGTTCAAAAATGAAAATATTTGCAGAGAAACAAAATAATTTATCCAGAACCTTTATCTT
This sequence comes from Mesitornis unicolor, assembly GCF_000695765.1. NCBI lineage: Eukaryota > Metazoa > Chordata > Aves > Mesitornithiformes > Mesitornithidae > Mesitornis > Mesitornis unicolor. The sequence goes on along the minus strand of NW_010208457.1, from coordinate 4,408 downwards.
CCAAGTACCAAACCAGTACCTCAACCACACACATACAGAAAGGCAGTTCTTCCCCTAATATACATTGCCAGCATGGAAAAAATAAAGCAACAGTGAGTTAATGTAGGGCAGTTGCTCCACTGATCTTGGTAGCAGATGGCCAAGTTTCGTAGCCTCCGTGACTCTGCTGTTCTGGTGTTTTGCTGATCTGTGCTCATCTTTTAGAATTGGAAATTTGAATATCAAATTCAGCTGGGATGCTCCAGATGCACAAAAAGGATGCCACAGAGGTTCAGAAGAGTTTAATTAGTTGAAAAAATAAAATTACCACCAAAAGGATTCAGCCTAGATTCCAAGGAGGTGCAGCTCATCTGCCACACTCACCCACAGACTTTTAATGAAGTCTCTCACTCCCTACTCTCACATTTTCCTCAGATGGGTAACAAAGCAGTCGTCTTCTTACAAAGAGTAACTTTTATTGAAATGCTCATTCAAAATAAAGATGCAAGTAATGCTTAATTACTGGCTTATGAGCAAGATTTGACAGACCAGATATACAATCCACAAACATGTTGGACAGCAGGGGGGAAGGGTACATGTCTAAAAAAAACCCAAAAATAAATTTAAACACACTATATTTTTAAAACGTTGTTAAATAATTGGCTAAATTTCACAGAATATCTCCTCTTTTCTGTTGGCAATCGGAAGAACAGAGTCTCCCAGAGTGGTCCACCTTACCTAGACTATTTATTGTTTTAAATACTTCTAATCAGTTTCTTTCATTAGTTTCCTTGATGATGTACAAAACCCCACTGCTTCTTCACAAACAGTTGCTTATACAGGCTTATTGGACAATGGAAATTTCTCCCAGTAAGTATGTGCAATTGGACAGAACACAGCACAGGAAACACCTTGTAGGACATGATCCTGTAAGGACAACACGATCAACCAGGAAAGATGCCACTTTCCCAGCAGCATCTCCCGGTTGGCTCCTTGGAAACGGATTTGCACTCCCATTCCCGCTCCTCCAGCCATGTTGAGATGGACCTTCTCCAGCAGAAAGGGTCTAGTGGAAAAATACCATGTTATGGTCCTAGAGTACCCTCAGCTAAATCGCTCTGCCATCCACAGCTGTCAAGGACCCGTTATGCTGCTCCTGTATTATTTCTTCAGAATTAGGACAGGTATTATCGTCATTATTTGCCCGCATATGTGAAAGCAGCAAATAAAGGTGTCTCCTTTCAGCAAAGCAACAGACAGACAGCTTTTTTAGAAGAACACAGCCTCATGTAGTGGAAACAGAAAAACATGATCACACTGCTCTGAGAAGCTGGCTTATCAAACCAATCAATACTATTAAGCGAAAACAACCAATCTGTTTTTCAGAAACCTTTAACCCCTTTTCAAACATATTACATGCAATCTGTTAGAAGTAAACGAGCAGAGGGCTGTTTTCTAGGTCTCTCATTAGGCAGGGATCTTCACCTTCTGTAAAACCAGAAAAAAACCCACATTTAAAAATGCATTACTGGAACACCAAGGCTTGACTATCCCCTACAGTAATAGGTTATTATTCAAAGTTAAGCTTCAATTCGTCAAACTGCACTGCCCATGGACAGCATATACTAAACTATTTGAAGCAACTCTAATTTATTTTTTTTTCAGCATAAAAGGTCTGATTCTTCTAATTCATAATCTCAATATAGATCAGCTGTCATCAATAACAAACAATTCATGTGTTAAGGAAAAAAAAGCTGAATCTGGTCTGAAGTACCTAGGCCATGAGATGCACTTTAAAAATTTTAGCTCTCTGATTTTTTCTTTGTTTTGTCTATTTGATGACTTTGAAGTTTATTTTACTTTTTTTTTTTAATATGATCATTAGTTTTGGATACCAACCTCGAAATCACATACATGCAGTAACACCACAGAACCAATACAGTGTCCCAGCCACCTTTTCTGGATTTACTATTTGTTTTTCTGGAAGTTTTCATGTCTTTCATGTCAGCTCTAGCACTGGTAAGCACTGCTTATAAAAAGAAAAGGATAGCTACATTTCAAAGATCCACATAATCCTCATATTGCAGGCTTTTTTTAAGTTTAAGAATGTAAGCATTGTATATGGCTGTGGCTTAAAATGGTATCGAAGAAGTAAGAAGCCAGTTCTTGATGCAATTAAAATCCATTCAAATCTCATATCCAAAGAATTCCATTTTCTGGTTAGTGTAGCTTATTAGATAGATGACACCAACTTTAGCCTCAAAATTAGTAGTCCTGGATTTCAAAGCATTATAGAGTCTTTATATCCATATAGAGCAAACAGGATGTTCAGGCTTATCTCCAAAAATCCACACCCACTTTCCCTGGCCCACAAGAATAAGGACACAATGACTACACTGAGATTTTCACTTCTGGCATCCACCATGTCACCACATCCAGCATCATGAAATTTGTTCCAAAGCATTACTTCTTATGGTTTAAACACATGAAGACAGTTTTAACAAATAAAAAATTGGGAATGCATTTACACTCTTCCCAACATGTAAGGAATTGTAAACTTAACATAAACAAATGATTCACAAATTATTAACTCAAGAAATTGTGAAAAGGATTTTATATTAAGTAACTAAAAAGAGTTATACTAAAAAGTTTTTATGTCTCTACCCCTTCCCCAACATACCAAAACTACATTTTCTATTTACTTAAATTAACCAAATCACCTTCCCAGCATTCTTACATTTTATAACCAAAGGGCTAATCTGTGAATATTTTAATAGCCTTCCAAAGGCCTGACCTTGCATCTGCTAGAAGACAGCATAGTAGCCAGAAAATTTGCTATTTTGAGTGAGGACACTGCATTAATGCAAGATAAAAGTATTGCTTCAAGCTAAAACCAGAAACATCCAAGAAGACTCAGACCGATGAATACTACACAGCCAGCCTTGAAATGCCATTACTATGTAGAAAACAGTTTGGCCTAAAAGCATGAAGATCTCTCAATCTCAGATCGCATTTTCCCATGAAGGCAAGCTGTATTTCACTCAGCTTTACATTTCACTCATTAGACATCCACAACATCCATCCCAAGGTACACCAGAATGCTAAATTTTCTGCTTTTGTAAAGTTTCCTGTGGTCTTCCATTATTTACTGTACACTTCATTTTTCAGTATAAATACACACAAATATACAGAATTCAATGGTAACTGTTTTCCTTTACTCCCAAACAGCATTTCTGGACAATCTACCCTTCCTCCTGACCACTATTATAGCAAAAGGTAAACATGCACTTCACTTTTGGTTATCTGCATACCACTAAAATATAACGCCTGGAGAATAAACACATTTTGTGTCACTGCCAGTGTTTGGGAAAATCAGGCATCACGTGCTTCTTCCAGCCATGGGCTGCAAAGGCAGGTGCAGCCAGTCCAGATTTTAACAGCAATGCAGCAGAAACTGGAGGACTGTGACTGGAATATTTTCCAGGGCAAGTTGCTCAGGACCCCATGGGCCATGGTTGCAGAGCACACGCAAAATTGCAGCTGCCCTGGTTGTACTCTTATCAGCTGGCATAACCCAATGCATGTCAAAAACAAGAAAAATGCTACATGCCCGAACTGCCCTACACTCACATTAGCTCACTACTAATATATTCAGAGTCGGGCAAACATCTCTACCTCCTATTTCCTTGGCAGCTACAAAACCAGCCAGATCAGTAACATGCTCTCTAGAACAAACTGCAATTCCACAGCCCAAAAAAGCTATAGCAGGGGAAGACAAAAAGATGTTGCAGTTTTCCAGCCTAGGCCCAAGTTCCCATCTATCTTAAAAGGCAGATTTATAGATGGCATCAATAAAACACGTCTTGGTAAGCTGCTTCTATTAACACTGATTCTTCCAGAAAGCAGAAGCAGCACAGGTGGCTGCACTGACCACAGCTGTGATTTAGGCAGTCGTTGTGTCAAACTGCTTTTCCGACAAGAAAAGATCAAGATGCCTTCCCTTTCCTGAAACCAGTACATGACGGTAGCAGATGTCACCTTCCCCCCAGCCCAGCGATGGAGGGCAGAACAGGCGACTCGCTGCACCCCACAGAGAGGATGGGAAGATCCAGGTCCCATTGGGTTTCCTTCTGCAAAGCCAGAGGCTGCCGGCGAGCCTGGCAGCACCTCCTGAAGGGGGGGTTTTGCTCCTCGTCCTGCTGCCACCGTGGCCACTCCATCAGCGACTGCAAAATCTCCACATCGCTCCCCCTCCCCCATTTCTCCTTTCCCTTTTCACCACAGAGAAGACGTGGGGTTGGGAGGAAAAAAAAATTATTCAAAAATCAAAAACAGCAAACCAATGTATTAAGGTATACAGAGTCCCACGCAGTATTACTCCACGCATATCCCATGAACATTAAATAAAATAATTAAACAGATAAAATAA
>NW_010208456.1:0-1020 GCF_000695765.1 Mesitornis unicolor | reverse complement strand
GGGGGGGGGGGGTCCTCGTCTGATCCTGGGGGGCAGCCTCACCTGGGGGATGCAGGTTTTGGGGAGGGGGTGAAGCTTGATGTCTTGCCCTGCCTCAGTTTCCCCGTCGGCGCCGTTGCGTGGGTGCGGCGTGGTCGCTGCCGCGTTCGGGTTGAGCCTCTCGTGAGGTGGAGGTCGTGGAAGCGCCCAAAATTGGGTCTGTGGGGGGTGCGCCGAGGCCTCTTCATCTCCCCATCCTCATCCTCCTCCTCTTCATCTTCATCCCCATCCTGAGATGATGAGAAACTCCCTCATCATCTCCATCCCCGTCTTCATCCCCATCCTCATCCTCATCCCAAGATAGTGTGAAACCTCCACGTCCCCATCCTCATCATCTTCATCCTCATATTCATCCTCATTCTGAGATGATGAGGAACATCATCTTCATCCTCATCCCCATCCTCGTCCTCATCCTTGTCCCCATCCTCATCCTCTTCATCTTCATCCTCATCCTGATGTGAAACCTCCTCATGCCCATCCCCATGCTCTTCCCCATGCTCTTCCCCATCTTCTTCCCCATCTTTTTCCCCATCTTCATCTTCATCCCAAGATGATGAGAAACTTCATCCCCATCCTCATCTCAATATGATAAGAAACATCCTTATCTTCATCTTCATCCCCATCCCCATCCTCATCCCCATTCCCATCCTTATCCTCATCTTCATCCCAAGATGATGGGAAGCCTTGTTATCCTCATGCTCATCTTCATCCCCATCCTCATCTTCAATCCTCTTCCCAAGATGATGGGAAACTTCATCTTCGTCCTCATCCTCATCCCCATCCCCATCCTTATCCTCATCTTCCTCATCCCCATCATCATCATCCTCCTCATCCCCATCCTTGTCCTCCTTATCCTCATCTTCATCCTCATCCTGATATGATGAGAAACCTCCCCATCCTTATCATCCTCATCCTCATCTTCCCCATCCTTATCCTTTTCCCTTTCCTTTTCCCCATCTCCCTCGTCCCCATCTCCCTCGT
>NW_010208455.1:0-7535 GCF_000695765.1 Mesitornis unicolor | reverse complement strand
CTAACCTTCCAGAAACCCCTGTAAGCTGCTACCTTCTGCCTCTCTTCTACCCAAAACACATTTTAAATCATCCTATGTGCAAGATGGCACATTTCAGAGACTTCATAGCAATCTCCGGTTATCAAACCTGTTTGGTTTGTCTTGTTCCTGGTGTTTTTTCTTGGATGAGTTTGGACATCAAGACATCAATCTGAAGCTATTTTTTTTAAAGCTTGGAAGCAAGATGTGAGACACAGTGATGCTAGTAAATATAAATCATAAGTTTAAGAGCTTTATTTATTTATTCATTTATTTTGCCAAAAAGACACTGCTTGTGTCTTTTGTGTTCAGACATCTGGCAGCACTTTTAAGATGGGAAGAGGATATGATCTTGGCAACCTCAGCAAACCCAGCCTTCCAGTCAGAGTAGGATTGCTGAACAGCACACGAGACACAAATAACTAAACAAAAAGAATCCAGGTTCCTTCAGAACAAAACTAAAAACTGAACTTATTCTGAGTTCATCCAGGTGACCAGCAGCCTCACTGGGAATAACAGCATCTGATGCTGCTGTTTGTAGTGCTTGGCACGACACGTGGGCTGAGCAGGACAACTCGCAAAGTAACAGAGGTAACAGTTCAGCCGGGTACCATTTCATCAAACAGAACATGACACAGGCCAGCAAAAACTCAATCACAATTTGACCTAACAGGATTTGACATCATTCACATTTACTTTTTTTAATCTAGTGTCATACAATACAAGAGATTGTCACTGCCCTGTCCAAAAACCTGGGTAGGGTTGTCATGATCACAGGGCTAATTCCCTTTTACCACACTGCTACTGGGCACAAAAGATAATTTTAACATTAAGCTGGACTTCACACTGGTGATAGGGGCCACTTTAGCTATCCCAAACAGGAGCCTTAGGGTTTGGACTCACAGGACTTTGTGCTGCTCGCTGCCAACACAATGTTAACCCCAAAACAAGACTCTCACAAGTGGCATAGCTTAGGGTTGTGCACAGTAGGACTCAGTTTCAAACCTTTCAAACAGGGCAATGCCAGTAACCTCAGACAACCGCCTCACAACATCAAACCTGGCCTGATTTAAGCCAGCATTAGGGTGAAGAGACAAGATTCCCTCACAACGTCATCCAGAAGCTTTTTTCCTTCTTTCATCTTAATACATGACATTTATAGATTGCATGCCCTTCGGGCCAGAATCCTGCCAACTCTTTCTACAGCAAAGGCAGGAAAACTGTGTCATCCACAGTTTTAAGGTATTTTATAGCTTTTACCAGGGGTGGGTACCACTCACAGGAAAACGCTGAACTCCACAAGTAAAGAGGAAGATCAGCCTATGTTCAATTTTCTATTGAAAACAAACGTAAGGAGCAATTTTGGCTACCAATGCTCTCTGGAAGCTGTGCTGACAATGGGCTTGTGCTTTTACATGTCGAGAGGAAACAAGAACGCTGCCAGCAAACCACTGACAGCTCCTCTGCAGGGAACGGTCCTGCAGCGTGGGAAGGAACACACAATTGTATCAGCAGGCAGTTGTATTATCCATTACTAATGTTTATGACTCTCCCCCCACACTGCATGGCGTCAGTCATTTGTACACTGTTTCATAAGAGAAAAATCATACACATCTATATGAATGTATGCACTTAAAACTGTGTTTTCTAATGAGGATGAAAACATTACAGAAGAAATTCCCCTTCTTGCAGAAATGAAAACGACAGGTCACATCCACACTTCAGCTCCTCTTCCCTCTACCCCATTCGTAGTTTAATATTAATTTACAGCAATAAAGAAACATAGATTAAACCACTGTATGATGAACCCTGGCTTCCATGCATTCACTTCTGCTTTATTATGCAGAGACTTATTAGCAGAAGGCATAACATTCCCTGTTCCTTGCTGCTGTGGGAAGAGCTCCTTTCTTGCTTGGAGTCAAACTTTAAACCTTCTTCTCCCAAGAAGTAAATTGCTCATCTACCTGTTTGTTTTACTACATTGGGGTTTATGCCTCACATTCCTTTGAATAATTAATTGCATACAATAACCTGCTTGCATGTTCTCTTCTTTAAGGTGCTTTTTTTCAGTTCTCACTACAAATAATCATTTCACTGAATGACGTGAGAGAATTATAGAGAGGAATTGCCACATAGCAAAAAAATACGGACAGACAAAACAAATAAAGCTTTTTTAAACAAAACCAAAACCAAACAACCCCAAAACCTGTCGTTTATACCTGTGCAAATTCTATTTCACCTCCCAAGCCTAGAGTATAATTTCTGTGAAGTCTGCACCGGAGATTGTCCCTTAGGACTTATATTTTTCACAAGGGAAATGCCACGGGGGCACTGGATCATTTCTACCTTTTAAAGGGTTTTGTGTATTCACTTTGCCACATGGTCATTCAGTCTGGCTCTTGTTTTTGGCATGAGTTTTGCCCTTAACTCCTCTCTTCCCCCCCATCAAAACTCTATCAAAAAAAAGTGGCATAACTGGAGGCACCAGCCATCAGGTGGATGCAGAGCAAGGCTTTATTCCCCTTGTAGCCCCATGGATAGAATTCACTCAGATCCAGTAATCTACAATGCAGTGTCAGAGCTGTCACTGCCATCAGATCTTGTGAGCGAGCAGGGCTATCACAGTTTATTGAGCCACTCAATCAGCTGTGGGTCGATTTATCACTTGAGGGTTTGCATCTCCGAACTACACTTATTGGCATCATTGACGGGATCTCTGGTGGCTATAATGTAAACTTTGATACTGCACTATAGATGTCTACTATAAAACGCCAACCTGCAAAGCATATTCTGATCCGTGCCTCAGTTACAGCTCACACAGTGCTGTCTGTCCTCATCACTTAGTGTCATTACCCTGTTGCAATGCAGCAAATAGCACCAACACTGGTTATGATTACAGCAACTGTATTTTCTTCTGAAGGTACAACTGAAACCCAGAAAGCTACATAACATTGCGTTTTCAGCTGGGTTATTTCCCCTCCATACAACAGTAAAGATTCTGCAGAGAGATGTCTGTGAAATGGTGGCCCAATAAAAGAAGAGAAAGAATTTAAAAGCCGCAATAACTACATCTCATGCCACTTCCCTTGCTAAAAATGATCATAATTAAGTCAAAGCACATAAAATCATAACAGTGTACCCAATTACTAGGATGACACCGGTACCTACAATGGGACACCGCAAAGCAGAGCGTTGGAAATACACAGCTTGATGTTGGAAATACCAACGCATCCATCTGAATGATAACCTAAGAACAGCTCATTTATCAGTTAATGGCACATATACTGCCATCGTTCAAACCAAAACGTGCAACTGGGAATCGACACAGGAGGTACAAAAATCCTTATCAACCAACATGAAATTCATGAGTCTCTGTTGTCCATACTGGTGCATAACTGCTGTAGCATGTAGGGGAAGATTGTCTTCTACTAGAGGAAAGATCTTTTCCACACACACACAGAAAATATGATCCAGTTTAAAATCCACAGCTTAATGGTATGGTGACAGTAGACATCATTTTGCTTACCAAAGGACAGCAGAATTGAAATAAGGATTCCAGGCAGATATTGGCTGACTATTCATGAATAACTCATTATGACAGCACTTGCTGATGCATGGGTTCAAGCGCACCACGCCAACCCATCACCATGCGCAATCAATGGGTTAGCAGGACAAACAGCCCTCTTCTCATAATTTACAACGCTGCATGTTTCGATTCAGGATTCCCTAGCTGCTAATGTGCTTCTCGCAGTGGGGGTAGAATGGATGATCTCAGTTTGCTGAGCTGTAAAATCAAATAGATTATGATATGTGTGTATGAAACCTTAGAGATATCAAAATTTGGATTTTTGTGTGTGCACTGAAGAATCTTAGCACATTTTAGTAAAGGATACATTATGCTATTATATCTAAACACCAAGGCTGCTAAAGATTTCTAAACGCTGCAAAATGTTGAATTCTTTACCAACACTTCTCTTAAAAAAAAAAATCAACAAAGCAAACATAAAAAAACCCCAAACAACCAAAACCAACAACAAAAACCCACCCTCCCACCCCCATATATTCTTTTTAAAGTACTGGTTTTGGAAAAGACATTTTGCAGCAGTGTGGGATATCGTGAATCAGAAGTATTATGGCAGAAGAAAAGGCGGGGGGGGAGCAGGAAAGATCCCTTCATGCCCCTCTCTCTCCCAGTAACAGTCTCAATTCCTTTCAAATGTTTCAACAGCATATACACCCTCCATGACTCCATTTCCAGAGGTAACATTTATGTTGAAGAGATCAAAAAAATTGCTATTTCTATAAGACTTCATCATCTAAGTAGAACTGTAATTTTATTGTCAAAGTAGCTGTAGAGTACACTGCGTACCACGAGTAAAATGGAAGGTTAGAGACGACATTTCCTCGGGCTGCTGAAATACAGAAAATGGATTAGGTGTGTGGTGAGTTGACCGCAGCTGGATGCCAGGTGCCCACCAAGGCTGCTCTATCGCCCTCCCTCCCCAGCTAGACAGGGGACAGAAAATAGAATAAAAGGCTCATGGGTCAAGATCAGGACAGGAAGAGATCGTTCACCAATTACCATCATGGGCAAAACAGACTCAAGTTGGGGAAAAATTAATTTATATTACTACCAATCAAATCAGAGTAGGCTAATGAGAAGCCAAATCAAATCTTAAGAACACTTTCCCTCCATTCCTCCCTTCTTCCTGGGCTTAACTTTACTCCTGATTTTCTCTACCTCCTCCCCCAGAGCAGTGCGAGGGACAGGGCATGGGGGTTGTGGTCAGTTCATGACAGGACTCCTCACTCTTCCCCTGCTACACATGGGGTCTCTCCCACAGGAGAGGGTCCTCCACAGAAGATTTGTGTTTGTACAGTGATGTCTAGCAAACAGAAGTGTCTGGGTAGAAAAGGATTATAAACTGAAACAGTATAAACTTGTGCAGAAGTTCACTGGTCATCTCCCTGTACCCCTTCATCCCTCTGATACAAAGCAGCTGTAAAACAGCTCTTTGGGAATGCCAAGCAGCACGTAGAGTTTGAGAAGAAAATATTAAAAGCTCAATAGAGATAGACACATCAGTAGTAGCTCCAGAGTAACAGACGTGATGTTTCTATGATTAGCAGAATCACACAGAGACACAGGTCTCTGCATGGAGGTCAATACATGATTCATAGCGATGCTGTGCAAGCACATATCGACAGTCCATGGTTTGTGAGCTAGCGTGCCATGTAAGCACACAAGATACTCCTTTATTTTCTATTACTGATGCACGATACCTACAGTAGGGATGTTTGTATAACCTGGCAGTCAGATAACCATATACATCCAGACAGAGGAGTAATCAGAGAAGCAAGAAACCATCTCCCCCTGAAGTTTTTGGTCTTAACTTCCCTGAAGAAAGATGAAAGTGATAGGATGTGACAGTAATGGAAGTTTCTTGAAAACAGTGACTTTTCCTACTTTCTGGTGCACTTATCTGAGTGATTTTCATGATCCCACTGCTTTCTGGTCTCTCCAGTTTCTTCTCTTGATAATCAACACAATTCCCTTTACTGTGTCACTGTCTCTGATCAATACTGAAACAGAGATGAATAAAAGCCATCCAGCTTTTGATTACTAATGTGCTTTCTTCTGCGCAGTTTGCTTAAAGATGCTGTCCTTGAGGGAGAGAGCAGCTGCTGAGAGACACGAGATATGGTGAACTGGTTGAACTTCAGCTTAGATGAAAGCTTCTGGCTGCAAAGTATGCTACCTTTAAAAGATAACTTTCCAAGAATAATTGGAGAAAGACCCACAGTAGATTTGCAGATTTGTATAGATTAAGAAATTTAGAATTTGTGCCATGGAGTTGTGGGAACTCCCCCGGTGGCACACAGACAACCCAGTGGATTACTTCAGCGTCGAGTTTACAGAGTGCGCGCTTCTGAAACGCGAGCTCCTGCCACGTTCATCTAAAAAACCTCAGCAACGAGCATGCTGCATTTTGATAATCATATCTGAAATGCCACAGTGCGGGCAACTGTCCCAGAATACATCACCTCTCTGTTTAGTCACAAAGTGGTAAAAAAGGGCACAGGAAAACTATAGATGATACGCTTCATTTTTAAGACTTCTTTATGGAGGAAAAAGACCTGTAAGGCCTTCCAAGCCATCTGTTATCTGTGCATGTCAGATTGTTACAGATGAGAGACAGTTTACTTTTTAATACCAGAAGAAATTTATAGGAATTCCCAGCAAAGTTCAGTTCAAAGCATATGGTGATATCCATAATGCACCTGTTTTAATCTTCAGCACTCATTACTTTGGGGATTTAATAGTTTGTCCATTATTAGTCTTTTCAGCTGCAAGATAATCATCAGAAGTGTTTTAACGAAAGCTGAGCAAGTCGAAACGATTCCATTTCAAATTAAAAGAAATTACCTATTTTACTTAACAAATGAATGAAATCTGAATATTTTAGGCTTTTAGATAATATTTTATAATAGTACAATTTTCTTCAAGTGGCATACAATTCATACTGAAAAAGGAAAATACTTTGTTCTTACATATGAATATTACATATTCTGCAAAGCTCACACATTCAGCTTTGCTAATCCATTAACAAAGGACAATTATTGCACACTTATATCCACAGTAGAATAGAAGTATGGTCAAGAAACTATAAAACCAGAATTTAAGAAAGCGTATCAAGTTGAATTCACATAACTAACTTTCAGACTAACTGTCTTGTTTGTAAGTTATAGACCATTTGCTCAGCTTGTTTCCATTCAGATTCTATTCACTGCCCTGTTATTTTTTTGTCTGGCTTCCCTTGGAGAAGCAGTGTGTGCCACTGAAGAGTTTTTTTATGTATAACCAAAATGCCCACAAACTTATCAGTCTTTGTTCCGGGTGGACAAATCTGATAGATTTTGGGACTCAGGAGAGGTCTCCTTCCCAGGCTGCCATAGCCAGACTGATGGTGCCTGAGAGCCAGGGGATTTCTACCACCCCAGACTGGTGGATGAGGCTCCTGCAGGTTGCATTTTCAGGTCTAACCAGCAAAGGTGAGTGCACACAGATGAACACAGACCAAGAACAGTGCTTTTACTGGCACTTACATTACCACAAGGCAGTGTCACACACACAGCCTGACCCTGTTCCTCCTCTCCAGCTGATCAAGACTGCAGCTCACTAGCAGAGCATCCCCACTCACATTCACGGATACTGAAAATACCAGGACAGGCTTTTCAGTCCCTGATCCCATGGACCACAGAGACATGGACCCAGGCCCCTTTCTCAGTTACCATCTCAGACCTCAGGTCTTCCTGGTGAGGTCTCTTGTCCTAAGCTAGACCAGCTTAAAATTTGGTACCAGAACATAAAATGCACACCCCACCCCAGGACTCTCCAGCAGTCTCAGGTATGATCTGTACAGCAGCACTCAGACCACAGTACACTCAGTCGCTGGGCATCCCATCGCTGGACGAACAGGTAGCAAGGTGGACTACAAACTGGCTGAAGGAAAGAA
>NW_010208454.1:0-474 GCF_000695765.1 Mesitornis unicolor | reverse complement strand
GGCGGCCGCGATGGCCCAGCAGGCCCCGATGAGCAGCACCATGCGGCAGTTCTTGTCGCTGCTGTACACCTTCACCTTGGTGATGGCCACGTGCCGCTCGATGGCGATGGCCAGCAGGCTGAAAACCGAAGCGGCCAAGGTGGCGAAGGCCGTGCCCTCCCTCACGAACCACTGCACCGGCGTCAGGTTGAAAGTGGTGGCCCCCGACAGCAAAATGTTGGCCATGAAAGCCAAACCGGCCAAGAGGTCGGAGAAAGCCAAGTTCCCGATGAAGATGTACATGGCCGAGTGAAATTTCTTGTTGCGGCACACGGACACCAGCACCAGGAGGTTCTCCAGGACGATGAAGCAGCACAGGACGACGATGACGATGGACACGGCCCAGCGGGAGCTGCTGGGGGAGCTCTCGGAGCCCCCCTTGGTGTAGTTGTAGTGCTCGCGGATCTTCTCCGTGTTGAAGTACTCCTTGTAGAT
>NW_010208453.1:88670-91802 GCF_000695765.1 Mesitornis unicolor | reverse complement strand
TATGTGAGCCGGGGCTATGGGGCAGAGAGCCGGGATAAGGGGTGGGGAACAGCCTGATGGGGCTGTGGGTGCTCAGCAGAGGGGAGCAGGGGTCAGGTCTAGGACGAGATAGAGTAAGGTGGGGTAGCGGGGCTGGGGCAAAGCAGGGAAGTGAGAGCCGAGAGGCCGTGGGGAAGAAGCGTTGGGGCAGGACCGGGATGGGGCCTGTGGTGGGGTGGCTGCTGGCATGGGGGTCATGCGAGGTTGGTAGGGGTGGGGACCAAGGAGGAGTTGCTGAGATAAGGAGTACAAAGATGGGCAGAGACTGCTGGTAGACCAGGGGACTGGCATGAGGCACATCCTGCAGATCTTGGCCTCCCCTTCCACTCTCGCTGTTTTGTTGTACGCTTTCCCATTAGTCTTCTCTTCAGGGTTTCGCTCCTGTCTGATTGTCCTTTGTTTTGACTCACGTGAAGAGAAAGGAGAGGCAATGGGGTTTGGGATTGCATTTTATGGAATATAAAGTGAGGATGGTCTGGCATGAATTTGTGTTCAGCCATTTTCCTTCATAAAAGCTGTTCGGTGGAGCTTCCTTCTCCCCAAGACCATGGGACGTGCGGGAAGATGTTTTTGTGAAGTTCTCTCCTTTTCAAAATGCCCCATTTCTTGTGGAGTTTTATAAAACCAGAGAAAAGTAAACAAGGGGAAAAAATACAGTGAAGGTGGCCAAGCCATCCTGTCTGGCTGTTCTCCATCAACAACTGCTTTCTGTTCTTTCCACTTTTCTGGCCTACTCTTACTTTGTGCTCTGAAAAATGTGACTTTATTTGTCACTTTAGTGCTTTTTTTACTGGTTGCACTTGGTTTCAAAGAAGGATAAAGTGTACCTCCTGTTTGTCCCGGCTTTGTGTCTTGGGTTGCTGCAAGCTGATAGCGTGCATGTAGCACCATGTTGGTTTGGAGATGCTGAGAGCAGAAAGGTGGAAGAGCAAGATGAGTTGTGGAAATTTACAGCTTAGTTCCTGGTGTGACTTGGGAAGGGAATTGTTTCCTGGAAATTATCATTTGATGTTTAACATTATAGGTGCTAGTCTTGTGTGGAATGTCGTCTCTAGTATTTTGTGTGACAAAATCTGTACCGTGCACCCCACGGGTGGTGGGAGACCACTATGCCAACCTCATCCTAGAAGCTGTCCCATTAGAGCAGGGTGTCTAGCCCAGTTCTGAGTATCTCTAAGGATGGCCATGCTACCCTTTGGGCCCTGTCCGGTGTTTGACCATGCCTATGGCAAATGCGTGTTTCTGTGTGCCTGGTTGGATTTTCTCATGTTCCAGCTGGTGTCCTTTGTCCTGTTCCTGTGCATCTCCGAGAAGAGCCTGCACACCTCCCACTCAGTAGTTGCTCACAACAGTAACATCTTCCCTGAGCCTTCTCCTTCCGAGGCTCACCTAACCCCCCTCTCTGTGCCTTTCTTTGCATGTCTCCTGCTCCAGCACTGGCCACCTCAGTCCTGCTGGACTCCTTCATGGATGTCACCACCCTTGTGCTGGGGAGCCTGAGTTGGACCCAGCTCTCCCAAGTGCTTAGCAGAGAAGCAGGACATGTCCCCTCGCCCTGCTGCCTGCGCTCCTGCTGACACGGTGATGCTGGCCACCCTTGCTGCAAAGGTGTGCCACTGGCTCCTGGGCAATTTGTTGTTTTGCCAGGTGCCTTCCTACAGAGATGCTGTGCCGACAGCCTGTGCCACCACAGGGAGTTATCCCACCCCAGAGGTGGGGCTTTGCTCTACCTGAAGTTGAACTTTCTGAGGTTCTTGTCAACCCGTTTTCCAGCCAGTTGAGGTCCCTCTGAGTAGCAGCCCTGCCCTCTAGCATGTGGCGTGATTTTGCCAAATCTCTTAAGCTTTTGGAGAGTGTACTCCAGTCCCTGTCCAGGTCATTAAAATACTTGTGAGCAGGGCTGGCTGCAGTGTTGGTCCTCAAGGGATGCCATTAATAACCAGTAGCCAGGTGGAGGTTGTACTGCTGATCCCAGTCCTTTGAGCCTGGCGTTCCAGCCAGATTTCTTCCTCCTTTATGGTCTGGTTATCCAGGCTACATCTCAGCGCTGTGGTACAAGGGATGCTGTGGGAGTCTGGCATGGCCTTTGACACGAAGTCAAGGTGTCCAGCACCCCCTGTTCTCCCCTCAGCCGCAGAGCCAGTCTTGACACAGAGGGGAGCCAGGTTAGTCAGGCGTGATTTGCCTTTGATATATCCATTTTTGCTGGTCTCGGTTGCCTTCTTGTCCTTTCAGTCCTTGGAAATGGTATCTAGGACTTGCTCCGTAACCTTTCCAGGTGGAGGGCAAGGCAGCTGGCTGATAGCCAAGGTTGCAGTGCTCCATTATTGTACATATGGATGAAGCCTTGATTTGACATATTACCAAGATCAACATATGGATGGAGGCAGCTGTTTCTGTGTGAGTGCTCTGTTCAGTCTGAGCCGGAGGAGTTTGTGTTATTGAATTGTTTCTGATCTCTGCTGCTGGTATCCCCCATTAAATGGTTTTGTGTGCTGAAGTCGAGTGTGAACTCCAGGGCAGGATTAAATCCTGAATGGGATTTGTGCGCAGTCATTGCGTATACTTCCCACTGGAAGCCAAACATTCAGCAGATAATCTGTTGTTATACTCATGGCTACCGAAATGTGTTGTGTGAACTCCAGACCTAACAGTGACCAAAAGCAGGCTGTTCACTATAGATCAGTAGCACCTCTAGGTATGCATTAACTCAGAAAGGATGGTGGTCATTTTTTGGCCTAATCATGACACAACATGAATTTTTGTTTTCAGAAACCAATAGGTAGGTTGAGCTTCTCTGATAAAGCCTGATTTTAAACACGTAGTTGACAGCTCTTTCAGAGGACTTGAAGTGTCTTGCTCTCTTTTAGCCTTGTTGTACAGCAGTTCCTGTATAGAGGAGCTGAGGAGCCTGCACTGTAGGGGCCAAAGATGACATGCAGGTGTTCTCCTCGGTGTTGTGTAGTAGAGTGAGAAAGCAACTGGTTCTCCTGGTTCCTGCCAAGTTCCTACTGGTACCTTTCTGATGGAAGTCGGGGCCAGTTGAGATACAAGTGGGGCTCTCATAAACTAGCACAGTTCATGGGGAACGTG
>NW_010208453.1:85503-88639 GCF_000695765.1 Mesitornis unicolor | reverse complement strand
TGTAGGGAAGATGCTAGGGTATTGAATTCCAAAATGAAGTATGGGATCGTATGAAGTATGATACTCATCCGGAAGGAAGTCCTGGAATTGCCTGCCTCCAGTGTGGCAGAAGTGAAGATTTCCTTAACGGCTGCTGTACAGCCATGATCTAAATGGCAGCACGATGAGAGTGGGCTGCTTTTGCTTGGAAGGAGTCGTGGTGGGCTGGCCTGCTGCTTCATGGAGCAGACTGGCGGTCTGCACGATCACAGACCGTATGGGAATGTTGGATAAACACCAGATCTGAGAAGCTTGGGACCTCTGAGCTGGAATTTGGGGCCTCTGATGAAAAAATGCATGTGGGAGAGAGATGTTCATTGTTCTAGCTAGTGCCAGGCTCCGCTTTCAGGAGAGTGCTGTGTCAGCTGCCTGGAAGAGAACAGGTCATCTCGGTATCAAGAGGCTTTCCAACAGCTCTGCTGTCTCCACCTTCTCCAGGAGAGTTAAACTGTAGTACAAGTGTTTCTCTGGTGGCAGTAATTGGTTGAGCCCCTCTGCAGGTTTATGCCCTTGTGGCATTCCCTTGATACGGTAAAACAATGATTTTTACATTTCCATCTTGCACCGATTTTAGAAACTTAAATTTTTCCACCTTCCCTCCTCCTCACTCTTTGTTTTTTCCTGGATTATTTTTAATCTGTGTCAGCTACCCGATCTGGTTCACTGTGGGACTGTGTGAACAGCTGAATGGGCTCAGTGGGAGGGCTGGGAACAAGGGGATGGGGAAAGAAAGGAGAGGAAGGATGGAGGAAGTACTACTGAAGCCAACACTTTTGCTGAGACAAATGTCAGTTTATGCTTCAGATGAAAAAAGACTTTTATATGTTCTTGACTTTTAAGAGTTACCCTCTTGTTTGGGAGTATACTCAGCTACAAAATTATCACTGCTTTTGAGTCTGGTACATTTAAATGACGTTGGGAGATACAGTCGTGGGCCATATGTACTACCTACATCTGACACACTCAAAGTAAGTGAAATTATGACCGCACAATACCTGACATGGGCACCTACGTTTCCCAGCAGCTTTATTCCAGTGTACTGGAGACTGAAGCTCCACAATTTACTTGGTGGTGTTATTCTCACTCACTAGGTTAGACCTGCTGTTGGTGTGCCTGTTTGTGCTGCAGTCATACTTCTTCTTTCAGCCTAGCCATCCCCAAAGTTTTTAAGAATGGCAGCATGACATCATCTTTCTGTTATTATAGGGTGTTACTGATGCGTGGCTGGGGACTGCAGTTTGACCTGCCCCCCATCCCGTTACATACGCCCGTTTGGCATCCAGGCTCTCCTGGCAGCGTACCACTCTTGACATCCATCCTGCTGCCAGAAAGCTGTGAGCAAATGGGTGCATTGGTCCCCTTGACATCACAGTGATGTCAATAATCATTTTCCTGGTGAAGAGCTGAGGTACGGAGCTATTAAGGAAGCTTGCATAGAAGCATGTTGTTGAGTCCAGATCTGGAGCATGTAATTCAGATACTAGAACTGCAGGGCCATGTGTAAACCCTCTTGTCTCCTTGCTTTGTTATCAGTGTGCATGTATTTTGGGTTGCAGGAGAGGTTACTGTGGGATATTTTTGTTTTGGCTATTTGGGGGTTGGTTGGTTTGTTTTCTTTATTAGCTTTCAGATGAAGTGGAGTATTTGAAGGTAACCTAAGCTGAGAGAGAGGTATTAAATATAACCAGTAAAGATAATAAAAGTAGAGAGTTTATTCTTGCAACTTACTAATAGGTTTCTGTGTTCATTTGCCCTAATAAATACAGAATGGTTTCTAGCTTACCAACTTTCAGCAGCAGCTTGGCAGTGAACTTCATCTTTTCCTTTCATTGTTTCTGGTCGTGCCCGTTTATCTTTTGGTGCTCTACAGTCTTCCTTTCCTTCCTCCTCTTCCTGTATCAGACTGCCTCAGCAGTCATTAACTGGGAATCATGATGTGGTGGGGAGCCTGTTGTCAGCCAGCCGAGGTGTGTTCGGGGGCCAGACCTGTGACAGTTGTGTTGATACACACTCCGTGGATTTGTAATAGCTGTAAAACTGTTGGCAAAACAGAGCAAAAGCACTAAGCTTGCTTCTGCCAAGGGAGTATCTGGCTTCCCCCAGCTTGTCCCCGGCAGGGTGATACTGGCCTCTCTGCCAGGTTGGTGCCACTGGCCCATTAGAAAGTCAGCACAGGGACAGTTTTCTGCTGGGTTGGTGATTTTAAGCAGTTCCTGGGCTGGTGTGTGGGAGGCTGGGGCCTGCTGGGAGGGCTGGGGTGGGGGGTACCATGGGGCTGGCGGTGGTTTGGCAGGCAGCTGAGCCACACATGGCAGGGTCTCCACACTGTTAGGTGGCTCTTGGAGCCCATTGGTCTTGTCTGTGTGTTTTGTCTTTCAGTGATGGTGCATAAAAGACATGATAAGAAATTGTGGAAAAGGGACATCTCCTTTTGTTTAACTAGGGAGATTTGGGGTGAATAAGAGATTTTCCTTTCGCTTGCATCTGGTTGTTACTTTTCAAGCAACTTTTGACGTTTAAACATCCTACCTATAAATAGAGTACTTACTTCTCCCTAGTAGAATGAGAAAAGAATAAGGTGATTGCTGTTACTGTTTTCACTTCGATTTATAAACTATTCCTGAGCAGTCTGGTGTCACTTGAAAGCATCATCGGTGTGAACTGTTGGAGGTCACCTCCTGGTAGCTGAGCACATCCTCTGGCAACAAGTAATCTGTTAAATCAATGTTACTGCTGCACCAAGTAAGGAGTTTTTGTACTGTATCTTACTGCTTTGCCAGATTTTTTATTTTTTTATTTTTACATCTCCAAACAGGTAACTGACCAAGCCCTTCAGCTGCTTTGCCCAAGTTTCCTTTAGGTTTAGGTAACTGGAGCTGTCGGGAAAGGTGCTCTCTTGTTCCAGGTTTCTAGTGTTTTGGAGCTCACTGCCATAGATCTAATACATAAAGAAGCCCTGCTTCAAAGTGCTTTTTTAAGTCTGGTATGATTCTGCCTCTCCTCTTTAGTTGTAAAACCAAATGTGGTCTATTGGACTGTCTGTTGTTAACAAGAACTAATGAGTTTCTGCTGTAATTATTTAATGTGTAAGAAAGCA
>NW_010208453.1:67393-85472 GCF_000695765.1 Mesitornis unicolor | reverse complement strand
GGAAAGACATCGAGGAATTTTTCACATTGAAAAAGACACAACCTTCTTTTGAATGGAACTTTGTTATGCCACAGTTCAAACGGGGTTGAACCCTGGTGCTTAGATGAATAATTTAATTTATTCTCCATTGCACATGGCAAGTTTCTCATGTCCAGTAGGATATGGGGGACAGCTGTTTCTGGAAGTTAATACATTGTGAGGTCCTCAGAGTTGGTGCTGGATATTCAAACATAACAAAATTTAAGCTTTAAATACATCTGGCAACCTTTTTATGTTTATATATTTCACAAATTTTCTTTTAATATACAGTAAAGTCTGAGATGAATTTAAGGAAGACAGTATTCTTGGAAGCTTCAGGAAACGCCTCGTCTTCTCCCCCTGTGCTGCTCCTCCACTTCTTGCACACCAGTCTCTTTTGGAAGATTCTTAGTGGATTAAACACTATTTGATGCCTCAGGGTGCATGGAAACCATTCTTACCTCAGCAAAGAATTCAGCCTGTAAAGACAATAGTTTGCTTACTTCTGATTTACTTCTTTGCTTCACAAGAAACCCTTGAAATTTCAGCTTGACCTCCATGAAAAATGTTTGTGTTTACTTATAAGCGCTGATGGCTGGATGAGACCTAGGCCTGACTGAGCACAGGAGTCCCCTCAAGCAAAGCTCCTGATCCGTATCTTGGGTGATCAGTTTACAGCCAGAGAGGGGACTTGTCCTTTACATAAATCTCCATTGCCTGTGGGATGTGAGCATGAGACATGTGTCTGGTGAGAAATGTGAAGACTTCCTCAATTTGTTATCCCCTTAAGCCATAGGGGAAGGCTTAAATCTTAAAGAATGAGGTTTTCTCCAAGGTCTCCTGCAGAATTAAACATCTGTTTGTTTTTGGTATATCACTGCTAACTAAACCTCACTTTCTGCTTGCTGAAGTGAGGATGCGGATGAATCCCCTTGAGGGGAAGGGCCTGTGAAGCACCGGTGAAGCTTTCTGGCTGTGTAGCCCAGCCCAGAAGGAGCCATGCACATGGTCTCCTTTTTCAGCTCTTTGGCTGGTTCCTCTTTAGGAAGGAGGAGTATTCCCGAGGTAATTTTTACTTGACATTGATCAATGAAGTAAAGCGAAGAAGTTAGTTGGCAGCTTTAAAGTGAGTTTGCAAGCGAAAGAAAAAATGTAGGCCTCTCCAGTCTTTCACACGAGTGTTACTTGCAAGCTGTTTAGTCTTGGAGGTGCTGGGATTTCACAGCTCTGGTTCTGTGCATTGCCAGATTGCCAGTCGTGATGTGTGTCAGATGTGGCCCATGGTAAGGTATCTGTTAAATTGCAGATGATGTGCTCTGGTTAATTTGGGGACTTTATGCTTTTATGCAGGATGTAAGAGGACAGACCATACTTGACCAAGCATAAAGTGTGGTGTGAGCAGATGATTCCTGATTTAGCACAGAGCTTGTCCTTACAGAGCTAAGTTGTCAACATCTGAGCAAATTTGAACCAGCCAAGTGAGACGGTTTTTGGGGATGTTTCTTGTTGGTAGTGGTGTCGATTTAAGCAGTGCCTGCTCACAGACACTTGTTACTGTCCTCGTGTTGCTTCCTCAGCTGGGCTTACACAGCTCGGGCTGCCTGTGAGCGGAGCAGGCCAGGGAGTTGGTTTGGTTGGGAGGCAGTTTTTTGACCCTGGTGAGTTTGTGATCAGGTTTGTCACGTGCATGCTGCCTCCTCCCATCCCAGAGAAGCTGTCACAGCTTGAGGGGGTGGTATGAGATGGCGGGGATGAATCAGCTTCACTGGCACTCTTGTTTGAAGAAACATCTGCAAAACTATGGCAGGAGTTTATACTGGATCTGTGTTGTACATTGTGAAGCCATGATGTTTTTTATCTGGCACTGAAACCTCTGCTCCTGGACTTAATAGACTGTCATACCATGGCCTAAGCTGTTAATTCATGTTGACTAACTGAAGTTTGTCATTGCTCTTAAGAAAAAAACCAACAAACTACAAAACAACAAAACAACCAACAAACTAAACCCAGCCAACCAAACAAGAAACCCCCGCCCAAACAAACTCACAACCTTCTTCTTGTTTGTTTCTTAAAGGTGATTCCAAACTTGATGTCTGAGTCCTTCAGAGGTTCTTATTTTGCACCTCTTGGGATACTTTCAGGGAACATGAAGCTGATTTCTTGTCATTTTTTGTGCTGCCTAAATATCTTTTGGAAAATTATGTTTTTCTTATCTGTCCTTAGCAATGAGAACTGCAGGGGAACAGGCTGTTCTCTTGGCTGCTGGAGAAAAACATTGTTAGGGTGCAGTTTGAGGATACTCCTCTCCCATGTTGTGTGTCCCCCCCTCTACTCCCCCATGATTTAAGGAGTTTTCTTACTAGTTTCTCCATCTGCTCCAGGGTTTCTCTGGCTCTTCTGTAACTGAAATTATGTAGGCTCACAACTTTGCTACTGCAGAAAATGTTTGTATAGCTACATCCTTGGGAACTGAAGCAGCAGCAGAAGTAATACAGAACAGGCTTTGTGTCCAGATGACTTTGAATCATGCTTAAATATCTGATGTAAAACAGAGAAGAAAAAGTGGTTCTCCAAGAATGTTTAGCGTATGCTTGTCTTGCAGGAAACTGGAGCTGACTTAGTGAACCTAAAGGGTCTGTGACACACACACACGTGCCTCAGTTATCGCTGCGATATTGGGAATGGATTCATTGAAATGGGTTTCCTTGTACCGCCATATAATTGATTTCTAGCAGCAGAATTGCTTCTTTTTTCTCAGGGTAGTACTTCGGAAGCTCAATTTTATTTCCAGGGTTCTCACAAATTCTCTTTTCAAGTCTTGTTTGTACACAATCCCCCTACCTTACCTTTAAGCCGGCATCCCTAATAGCAGATATTTTGATGTGGCATAGTTCTTATCGAAGAAAAGTGACCTGTGGAGTACCACTGATGCCCATAACCTCTTTTTCACTAGTACCAGCAGATTGCTGTCCTTTGGCTTTTTTCCTTAAATTTTCTACACACTGAAACCAGCCAGTTCTGAGAAACTGTTGTGAAAACAACAGCTCTGTGAGGAACGTAAATAATGGTGTTGACTTCATCTAAAATTCGTGTTTTCCTTCTCTGAGGCGGTTCTTCCCCTCCTGCTCCCACTGCTTTGTAATCTTGCACTTTTCCTGGGAAAGGCACCGTATGAACTCTGTGTCCAGAGCCATCATCTCGCGTCTCTGGATTGTGCTGCTAGGCAGGATACCTGCCCTCCTCCCCGGCAGAGGGAGGCTTTTAGGAACACACATGGCCATTATGGACCCAGTCAGAAGTTAACTGAGCCCAGGACCTGCCTGGTGCAGCACTGACGTTAGTGGTGTTGGGAGGTGTGCAAGGCAGCAAGCGCTTCCAATAATTCCCCCAAACACTGCAGAACCTCCAGTGATTTGCTTTAAAATCTCTATTAATTGTTTCTGAAACAGGAACCATTTCCTATCTCTGACTGTGCCTTACCTTTCTCACTTGTAGTTTTAGTGTCTGTTTTCAAGATGGGGAACAGCGATCAGAGCTTAATTATCTTAGAGACTTCTGTCCCTCTGTGAAATGTTTGAAATTAAACAGAGGGTTCAGGAGTTAATAGGAAAGAACTAATGCGTGGATAATGGAGTTGCATAAACCTTGTTTCACTAAGAATCAGGAAAAAATATATGGGAGGTAGCTGGACAGGATTTTTTCTTCACCCCTTTGACTTGGTAGAAAATAAAGAACAGAAGACCTTTGGGAAGTTTGAAATCCCTTGGTGTTCCAGAGTTTGAACTGGATCAAGCAACCATTAGTTCATCCAAGCGAGTTGCTTGTCATTAATGTAGATATTTATTTATTTCTTCAAAAAGAGTGTGAATATTTTGTAGCTTGAGAGGAGTTCTGTGTGGTAGATTTGTTTGTTTGTTTGTTTGTAACCATTACAGGTTGTTCAGAGGTTTTGGGTTGGGTTTATTTGTTTTTTTCTGTAGTATCTCTTACTATGTGAAAAGAGCTTGAACTAATAAAAGTTTGTATCGGCTTTCTTATAGCTCTGTGTATAACCTATAGTCCTGTTACAAGGACTTTGCCATGAATTGCTCCTACTTTAGGGTTACAGTTTGGCGAATACTGAACCTGTATTTTTGGAGGCAAGTCAGGAAAACTGGTATGTGGGTTTCATCTCAAAACAGGCAAGTTATTTTGGCTGTCCCTGTCTAGATACAAGTTCTGCACATTTGGAAGAAAGTGTAAAAACATTTTGTTTACCACATGAACCTGTAGATAACCCTTGTTTCTTGAGTGTTTTGCAGTTCAGGAATTTTTAAGGTGAGGTGATAAAAGCCTGTTCCTGCTTTTTGATGTTCATGTCGTGTTCTCCAGGGCAACCCACCTTTAAAAATAAGAGCGTAGTCATTAGAAAAAGAGATCAATTAACAAACTCGAGTAAATCAACTATGTGTTTCTCACAAGCATGCTGACTCAGGGTTAAAGTATCACAATTAGTGTGATAAAAAGGTGTTGATATTTGCACTGGTTATCAGCTTCTGCCCATTTTTGTACAGGTGCGTGTTTCATGGGGACTTGGCAAAAAGTACATGGGTTTCTCACTTGTACATTTATCATTTTGCCCCTTTTTTCCCTTCTTACTGCTGGGGGCTGGAATGGCGTCTTGTTCTGTTTTGTTATTGAAAATAAGAGTAGAAGCTGGTATGAAACTGAGAACATGGACTTCTGCCATGCGTTTTGAATACGTAAGACTGAACTTCAGTACAAAGCAATCTTGAGCAGCACTTCTGCATGTGTGTTGATGTATGCTTGGAACTTGGTTGTCCTTATAGAGGCTTCAGTTTATTAAATGTAACTGAGTTGTCCTTTCCTTGCACATATTCAGACTTTTCGCTTTACAGCTCCAGCATTCTTTTAAGTCGTGTTGTTTTTCTCGGAGAAGGGGTGGAAAGGGGAAGTTGAGCTGAACATATTGCATATCCTTGTATATGTACATCTATAAATTAATTTTTAGAGGTTCTACAGTGAGAACCAGTGAGCTCATTATATGAGCTGATAGTATCTGGAGAGTCTGTATGCTTGCTCACCACTAAAGTGCTTGGCATATGGGTGTTATGGTGATGTATTTGGTTTTTAATGTCTAGGATGTTTTCTTCCCAGTACCTCCCTATAGGCTCAGTTGTGCAGGCGCCCTTGTTGCACTGTCTGCATGCCCTCCAGGAGGGTAAAAGCTGCTTTCCACTGTAAGGGTGGTCTCGTAGGAGGAACAAACATTTGACATAATTACAAAACAGCGTTGTAAATTAAGATTTTCTATACATAAAATTTCAGTGTGTAATTAACTACACATAACTGCAGTTTTGGAGGGAGTGTGCTCATCTGATTCCCTGCATAGGCCAACTCTTGACATCTACTGAACCTGGAAAGCTATGGGAGCTAGCAGAAGAGTCCTGCTGCAGAGACTCCCAAGTGCAGATTTCGCTGCCAGGCTGAAGTAGGAAATGGCAAAGGGAAGGGGCAGGGCTGCAGCAGTTCCTTTCAGAGTGTTTTCTGGCTGCAGGCTGAGAAGCTGCAAGTATATCAGGAGAATTTGGCTGTGGATTGCTTTGCTTATGCATGGAGCCATCCTATCCTCGTTGGAACAGAGTTTGCGAGGTCTGTAGACCTGGTGGTGACCTAAAACATTTGACCGATGGCCAGAGCCTGCTGAGTCCTGCGAGCAGTGGCTCGTGAGGACGGCAGCCTTCCTCGCTGAAGGAAGCCTTGTCTGTTTTTACCTGACTTGGGACTGCTTTCACTGCATGGTTGCAGATGGAGTAGTCGTCGTTCTGGGTGGACGTGCATGCACCGAGTTGAGCTGTCATTGCTGATTTATATCTAGGAAGTTCACTGCAGGCTTTGAGCTTAAGGAAGTGGTGCAGTGGTGTGTTAATCTTGATCCGTTGGTGAAAACCAGGCTTTCTGCTTTAACAGTGAGAACTTGTCGCTTAGGTAATTTTTCCCTGTTTTGTTGTGGCTAAGCCTTTTCATTGAGACCAGGCAGGTAAGGAGTTGAGTGGTGGGAGTGCTGTTAGCCATAGTGCAGCAAGCTGAGGATGAGGCAGCACGTATCCTGTGTGTGCAGTAGCCACAAATAATGCTGTCCAGTAAATAAGAATGGAGCTAGCCCTGACAGTGTATCTTTAATACCTTTGTTGATCCGTAAAAGCCATTAATTGTGAATACCTGGTTTACTGCTAGGTGTATTGAACCTCACAGTTCTTTTAGCAACAGAAGCAACTGTTTCAGTTTTGCTTTCCTGGTAATGAAAATATTGTGCTGGAATGGCTTTCTCTGTTGAAACTCTGTCTGTTCTTTAACTAAACATTTCATCAGGTGCCAGCTGCTGTGAGTGATGCTGGTTTTTGAACAGCCAGAAGGCAGTGGCACCTGGGCTCTGCCAGGTGAGGTTGCTTGACTTGTAGGATGAAGGCAGCGTGAGCCTCTCCAGACTCCTTTTATGAGAACATAGACCAGGAGGGATTGTATTATCCAAAATGTAAAGTGATTGACAGTTTCAGGACCAAGCTGCTGAATAACTTGAAAACTGGAGCTTACCGAAAGAAACTGGACCAAAATTGAATTGGAAATCCAGAGTATGAGGAGGCATATATTTCCCTTAAGATGAGTCATAAAGTAAGCAGGTCATCATAAGTTTATGCACCCTCTTGATGCTTATCTTTAATTCAGGGCAGCAGCTTTGTGGATTGGGCAGGGGAAATATTTGCAGCTGTGAAGTGACTTCTTTATCACATGTCTGGAAATGCACGTTGTACCCGACAGTGGTAATGAGTGCGGGAAGGGGAAGGCTTCAGCCTCTGGGGCCTGAGTACATCTGTAGGCTACTACAGTGGGCGGTGTGTAAGGATTTCTGGAGGGAAGGTAGGGAGCATTTGGTGAGGTCGGTCCTCAGCGCTTGCTGCTTGAAAGGCAAACATAACTTGGGAAGGATAAAAATACTTTTGGGCATTTTTGCAACTTGATCACCAAAAAGCCCATAAGGTTATTAGGTAGCTCAGACATGTCTAATCTCATAAATATATGACCTCTAGACAGTGTGGGGTATTTCTTTTGCAGTATCCCCTCCTGATTCTCTTTTCCATAGACCGATGTAGACTTTATCAGCAGCTGACATGAAGAGGGCAGAGAGGGAAACAATTTTGGAATAATGTTTTAAAAGCATATGAGAGCAAAAAGATAGTCTGTTATGTTTATTGCTAATTGAGAACAACTATTTTACGGCCTTTGTGGAAAATTTCCAGCTTCTGTGCTCTCTAGGTTGTCATTCTAATTTTAGCTGCTGCACTGTCTCAAGGATGCTGGTGTCTGTGTGTTCTAGCAGTTCAGTACCTGGGTAATACAGCATTGCTTTCTAGTAAGTTGTGTATAGTCTCAGCTTCAGAAGAAAAAATGTTACAGGCTTTTTGGATAGATTTACTTATGCAGGTACTTCTGCTCTATAGCAATATAGGCAAGAGGAAGAAATAAGTCTTGAGTTTGTGTCAGAAGGTGGTGATAATGTGTGATGGTCCTTACAGCCTTGTGGTATTGCCACACTGCTTAGCCCAGTCACAGAGAGTGCCGTAACGTGCATGAGTGATGCTGTTAATTACGGTCGTGATGGTGCGTGGCTGATTAATTCAGGGACTGTGAGTTTAAGCTGCAAGCTGTTGTGGAGGTCTGGAATTGAGTCTCCAACCTTAGTTCAGGCAGTTGGGTGGTAAGGGATGAGCTTCATGTGTTTATGGTGCTGCTTGTTTGTAAGGAGGTGCTGTGCCTGTGGAGTGTAGTGTGAATAGACTGGTCCTTTTCTTCAGTCTTGTAAATAAGAAAGCCAATAAATTAAGAAGGATGGACAGTCTGATGTGTTTGAAGGGTCTGACTTATTTTGCTGGCTATCAAGCTCTACTTTTCTGTCCCTAGACCTTCCTTTTTGTTTTAGTGTACTCTTTCCTTCCTGTTCTGTGGCAGGAGCCAAGATGTGCATCTTCCTGTTGTTTAGAGGCTTGTTAATTTTCTTTTTCCCTCTCCTCTCTTTCAGCCGAGGGTACAAGAGACTCTGGCAGTTGTGCAGATGCAGGGTGTCTCCCCCTGACAGCTGCATTGCTGGGAGCCTGCAGGGTGTTTCTATTAGTGTGTGTGCGCGTAGTTGTAGCTACTGTCCCGAAAGCAACCTGGGAACAGTAGTAGCTGGGTAGGCAGCATGAGAAGGATGCACCTCCATAGCATGAGGGGAAGTTGGAGAGCAAGGGGAAGTGCTGCTTAAGGGGCAAGGAGTGCAGGGGTCGGTAGAACATGGTGCTGTACCTCCTTTAAACCCAGTGTGTAGGAAACCAGCCTTCACTGGTCTTGGTGCTTTTGGAACAATTTAGGAGAACTGCTGTCACGTGCTAAAGCATCAGTTTGGAGAGTAGTTTGTTGAACTTAAAATTTCTGTTGTACATGTGGAACAGTAACTCGAGCATTTCTCTGTGCAGGATACAGTTTTAGTTTAGTTAAAGTATTTAAAATCTCTGTGAAAAATGCAAATGACTCCCCTCTGATCTGCTCACGTTCTGTTTTATGTGATTTGCAGTGTGCTCTGCATTACTTGTGGAGCAGAAGAAACCCTTCTCCAGGTAATCTGAGTAATGGGAAATATGTCTCCATTAGTTGCATAGCTACTAGTGAAATGCTTAACATAGTTGTGGGATTAGTCTAAAACATGGATGAGAGGTACTGTGCATTTGTGAGGTGGTGAAGTCCTCAAGCGCTGGTCTGAGTGTGCACCTCTCCACGGTCGTGTGTCAGCCCCTGGGTTCTGCCAGCGGAAAGGTGTGCAGTTGGCTTTAGTTGGCAGTTACTGATCACTGTGTGTGGGTTTGGGGATGTTCCTGCTGCTGAGCAAAACAACGTTTTAGGGGTTTTATTATTCAAAACTGTTGGATACCACTCTAAGCTACTCTTTGTTAAACCATTCACATGATAAACTTTCTTTAAATCCATGCCAGAGTTTACCATCACTAAACTGTAGTTGCATGAAAAATTTATTGGTAGAAAACGCATCTGTGAGATTGTATGCACATATGTGCTCACCAAAAGAGCAGTTAGAAAGATGATGTGAACTATGAAGCTTTGTAATGCTCACCTTAAACCTGTGAAATTAAAGACAAAGTTATATTTTCAAGATGAGATTGACATTTTGTTGGGTTTTCATTTTTAATTTTCAGTTACAGTGTTCACAAATGTAATTTTTTTTTTGCATGGACCTCAGCTGAAATACCTGAAGTGCGGGCTAGCTGGTTGTCTTGGGAGCAGTGAGAGGGGTGGAGGGAAAGGACTCGTCTCTTCAGTTGAGCTCTTCATGCGTGCGGGTGAGCTTGGAGTCACCTCAAAGCTTCCATGTCCTCCACTGCAGTGCCCTTGTAGGGCATCGGAGGTTCTGCTGTGGGGGAAAAGATTCCTTTCTACTTTGCTGACCTGTAAATTGTTTAATGCCCATCATTGTTTTTTCAGTCAGTGGTTGTTACTGCTGAAGAGCTGCCAATTATCTGTCTGGTTTTGTGACTTCTGGCAGCGGTGGTCATAGTAGCACTGAGCCTGTTGCTTCCTTTTCGGTGTGCTGCCCAGAGCTGGTGCTTGGGAATGGAAGGTTAGGATCTGGTTACTTGGGTGCTTTAACCATTTCTGAGCACTTTGTTTTGCTACAAACCAGATGTGACCAATGTGAATTCAGTCTAAAACCTGCAGGGAAATGACAGTTAAGAGGAACCAACACTTGCAGTCAGGAAAGAAGTTTTGGAGTCACTCAGATGCGTGTCTGCTGTGTGCAGAGATACTTGATGGTCAGTCTGAGAGGTCTGGAGCACAGAATACACAAATATAAAAAGTGGGGTGTTGTATTTCTATGCTTTATTAGCCCTGCCTTCACTTTGTATGGTTAGGTAACTGAAGAGGTGCACTGTTCCCGTATTGGCATTGCAACCTTGTCACTCATCGCTTCAACCAAGTCCATGTTGAGACTCAGTTGTCAAGGAGTCTTTGCAGCTCACTGCATAAGACACTTTTTTTTGGAAAGACAAGACCTTGGGAAATTTCTGCTCTTGGGATTGTAACCCCTGGGTTCTTGACTTGTGACCGCTCTCCTAACGCGTGTTGGAGGGACACAGGGCACCTGCGTGGTGTGCAGGTAGTGAGGGCTGCAGGTCCTGCTGGGTCATTTGCCCAGCAGTCACTGCTGTGCTCTTGTGTCTCACTAAGCAGGTAGCTTGGTCCGTTACCTCCAGGGACACCTATCCTGAGCTGTAAGCAGTGGTCTGAAAAAATCTGTGCCCGGAGCTTGAGTAGTGTTACAGGGGGTGGGCTGGGGTGTGGAGGTGTGTGGGATTTGGAAGGGCTGCTGAAGGAGGTGACTGCTCTGGTGTCTCTCTGGCCACCCTGCAGATAAGAGGGGAATCGTTAACCCACACAACGCAGCCCTTCAGGAGCAGAGAGGTCCTTGAGGGCGTCTTCCTTCCTCTAGGCTGGCAGGAGGTCACAGGATCTCTGATAAGGAGCATTTCGGGGAGATGGAGACTAACAGCTTCAGTGGTTGTCCTCATTTACAACAGGCCAGCCCATTGAGTGTGGAGCATCGTTCTAATGTATTTGTTGCAGATTGCCCGGGTCGCGCCTAGGGGCTGTGGGTGTTTTGCTCCAAACACAGTGACCTGGGAGATCTGGAGGGAAATCGTCTTAAATTTAGTAGATAAGTCTTGGAGGGAGTCGTTGTTGTATCTGCATGCAAGGTCGGCACCCAAGGGTGGAGGAGAATTCGCTGCTTTTTGCCTTCTTAAGGCTTAGGGTTTGGCTTCTTACTGGGAAATAAAGGCCAAGTCTATCAGGACTCTTGAGCTATTTCCTTACCTGTAAAAAGGAGTGTTTAAGCGTGGAGCTCAGTAATACCAAATTATTCATGTGGCACTCCTCGATGCTTCCTTATTTTCCCTGTAACTTCAAATGCTTGTCCTGCTTGGAAATAAGAGAGTATCACTGACCTGTTTGTCTTGCTGTATGGAGTGTTGTTGAGGGTATTCTAGGATAATACAGGCATGAAAGACCAGGAGGTAGAGAAGAAGACATTTGTATTCTAAGTAAATGGGCAGTATCTTGAAGCTGAGCTGCAGGGGAAGAGGAAGGATCGCACACTGCCAGTGAGAAGAGGCTGGATTTTGATAAGAAAGAAGAGGAAGCAAGTGAAGAAAATGTTGTGATCAAAGTGGAAATAATCTGATCAGAGAGAGAACGAAGATCGTATTCTTTGCTTTCCAGGCTGACAGTTGAGCTCCTTTTTTTTTTTTTTCCCCCTCTCTAAAATGCATTTATGGCCTTCAGATTGCAGTAATATATGTTCTTTATACTGGCATGGATTTTGTATTTCCTCGCTAAAAATCCTGGCTTTAGTAGGAACATTTGAAATACTGTTGGTGCCAAGAAATGCATGTGGTATGGTGTCTTTAGCAGGTATACGTGTGAGGTTTTGATTCGATTTTTAGCAGTTCATATTTTAAAGAGTCTTATTTCTTTTTGTCAGATTATGTCTACTTTGAAAACTCTTCAAGTAACCCATATTTGATACGAAGAATAGAAGAACTCAATAAGGTAAGCAATTTTTCCCATGAAGTCTTTGAAGTTAATTGAATTTATGATCTGTTAGATTCCATTAAAATCAAAACAATTTAGTAGTTCTATGGCAATTAGAAGCTTCAAAATACTTTTGTTTTGATAATTTTCTGGAATGCTTTGAGACCTGCCAGATTGTTCTTTTGTATGAAAGGCCAGAGCGTCACCCTCAGGTCATTCTCAAGGTGCTTATGCCCACCTGGAGGGCAGGAGGTTTCTGCAGTTCAGTGCCAGGGCGTTTGGATGTGAAGATAACGGTGTGCCTGGAGGATGGAGAGCTGCTTTGTAATTTGATCTCTCTTGCTCAACAGGAAGCTTGAGTTGGGCACTTATCTGCTTCCTCAGACTTTGTCTTTGCTGGTTGTCCTCCGAGCCAGTGTATTATTTCATCTGCCAGATTCCTTTTTCATTGAATCTATAAGGGAAGCAGGATAACTTGTATATGAGAATTCCTCGGTGCTGAAATTTTATGTAGTTGAGGAGGGTAGACTGTTCTGAACCCATTAGATGTGTCCTAAACATGCCACTTTCTCAGGTTTAATACCAGCATGTCCATTGCAGCCAAAACGTTGCTGGTTTGGATTTGAATTTAAATTAACTGACTAGAATTAGGTCTTTTTCTTCAGCCAACAATAATGAGAAAACATGTCTTTCTCTAACAGTTAACTTGGAAGAGAAAAATTATCGATATAATGACAAAGAATCTGAAGACGAGGACATCCTTGTAACCTCTTCTTTTTAGTGGAGGCCTTTTGCATAAATACTTTGTATTTCTTCCATTATGGAAACAGTAGAGAATTCCTGAAGTGTTCCCAGTCGATCCATAGCCATGACGTATCAGTGGCTGAAGTCCATCAGTTACAGGGTGCAGATTTGCTGATCCCTTTTTAGGAACGGCATTTCCCCCCCCCCTTCATTCTTCCCCCCTTTCTGAAAAAAAAAAAAACAACAAACAAAAAAACCAAACAACTTTCAGCCTGAATCTCTCATCTTAGTGCAACTCTTGCTTGAGCTGCAATTTCTCTGACCTGCTCTCTGAAGTGGGTTTTTCGGGCTGAAATGAATCTCATATCTTGTGTTGCCGCCTTTTCACTGAGTGTAAATGAAGCTTGGACAATTAGGTAAAATAAATAGTTCTACACTGTAGCTGTCTGTGGTTTAACAAGATGGTTCTTGCCTTTGTATTTCAGTTCCTCAAAATTTGAAAGTTCTGAATTATTTAACAGAAAAGGTTAGAAATTCTGCAGGCTCTGTACCAAAAATCTGATAGAGGATCTGCAAGGGGAAATATTTGTGCGTGTATGTATTGTCTGCTTTTTTTTCCTTTGTGTTAGGAAAACTGGTATTATAAAAGATGAAAATTCTCCTCTATTCACATCTTAGCAACGAGCAAGTACATCAGTTTTCAGTTTGTTTCCTTGTGGATGGATTGCTGGTCCACTGCTTTTAAGACTTCCCAGAGGGGAATTTGTATCTTAGTCTTACAATTTTTTAAACTGTGTGCCATCACGCTGGTTTTCAAGGACTCTTCAGTAGTAGGATGCAGCTGTCTTAAGTTACATTTTCATTATTTGTTGGTTTATTTTAGAGGCAGTAGATCAGCTGGGTCTGTTACAAACTGGTAGTTGTATTTCCCCTAGAGTTTGTATAAAGCCAGTTTCACAATTTGGCAGATACTATCTTACGAGAGATTCAGCATCTACTTAATTTTTGGAGTTTTTAGGGAAAAAATAAAGCCTTTCAAAAATTTAGATTTTTTTTGTATGTTGTCACTGATGTAGAGTTTATTGCCTGGTGCAGCTTCTTTGGTTCTCCTTTTGGAATGATTTTGTGTGTGTTAGTCATTGTTGAGCTCACCAGTGCTGTCAGAGAAAGAAAACCTCATGTGATTTCTTTTGTGAAAGTAATAATGGCTGGGCTCTTTCTTGCTTTCCTACTGTCCTACAGAGTTTGGAGAACAGCCGAGACCCGAATTCTATTACTGTATTTCACAGTTGTTTTTATTAGGGTTTTAAAGATGGTTTTGAATCCAATTCAATGTAGGCATCATCTGAAAAGTAGCAAAGGAGCTTGTTAATTTGTAAGTGCAGGTGAGTGCTTTTTCTCACCCCTTGAAACATCTCTAACTGCTGAAAATGGTGATACTGCAGAAACAATTAGGAGGGAAGGGCCAGCCTGTTTCTCTGCCCTGGAATGGATCACACCAGGAGGGTGCTAAAAGGTGATGCTCTTCTGCAAAATTCCAAATTATTTATGAAGTTTTCTATTTGGGTGCATACAGTTCAGCTCTTGATTTGTGCTCATTTTTTAATTCTCATTTCCTGTTTCAGACTGCCAATGGAAACGTGGAAGCAAAGGTGGTCTGTTTCTACAGGAGAAGAGACATATCAAGTACACTGATTGTATTGGCAGACAAACATGCAAGTAAGTTTGTTTGTGTAGAAGCCATTTGAACACAAAATTGCCCAACCTGGATAGAACTTTGATGTTGCAGTTCCAAGTATCAGTAGTATTATTGTTGAATGTCCTTTTCCTGTACTCGTCTTCCGCAAATTAAAGTACTCGTTTGACTGATTTTTCTCTTTCTCTCTCTTGCTCACTCCTTAAACCTTTTAAAACCTCATTTGGGGTATGGGTTGGTTACTGTGGTAGGGACAGGACAGAAGTTTTCAGTTAAGGCTGAGTAAAGGCATTGTTTCGGAGAAGTAAATTTCTTTGTTTTTGGGATGAGGGAAAGTATTCTATGTGTCTCATGTATTACTTCTCATGAATTGTTTGGTTTGGTTAGCAGATAAAAAACCAAAACAACCAAATTCAAAAACCCAATATATCAGACTTCCTTTATGAGTAAATCAAAAAGTCTGATCATAAGAAACTGACTTGAAACATGGCCAGCTTGAAACGTGACCAACAGGTATTTTCTTTACATGCCAATATTAGGAATATTTTTCTTAGTGACATAGATCTTGTCTAAACATGCTCAGCAAATACATTTTAAAAGCACTGAATTTTAGGACATCCTATCGCTATTTTGAATACTTAAGTCTTTTTGTTAGGGGAAAAAAGAATGTCTAGGTTGAGAGGAGGCTTGAAAACAGTCACCTTTTTTTAGTACTGTATATTCTGATAAAAATCTCATTCAATTATAGGAACAGTTTTAAAATTCTAAAAAGTGCATACAGAAATAGTTACGTGTCAGTATAGATTAGATGTTTGCCTGTATGAATCTGTAAGGCAAGATGCTGCAAAAAAATACAGATAGTTACAAAAAAACCCCAAACCAAACCACACAAAACAGGTGAGAAGGTGCTGTATACCTGTGCATTCTGAACTCAAAAGGGGGTGAACATGGTACGCTAGCTGGCTCTCAAGTGGAGTATTCATCTCAGGAGGAGAAGCAGTGCAACATATTACATATTGTTGGGTTCTTTACCTGGGGCGCTTTCGCCTGTTTGACTCCATTCGAGCTGCCAGCCATTAGATTTAGGTTCATTGCATCTTCCTCTGCCTGTTCGGGATCCCTCTCATCCCATTCTTGCCAGGTGATGAACAGAGTAGTAACAGAAGACAGTTACCAGAACAGACATGTTGAAAGGGAGAAAAAGAGTGAGCAGGTGGAGTTACTAAACTGTTTTTACTCATAAACAATGGAGTATGTGAGATGTAGCTGTTCAGATTGCTTGCAATGTAACAAAAAGCATGGACAGCCACATCAGTGCTTGTAACTCAAGGCTTTCCTGTAAGCACATACATAAATGGAAAAGAAGCAATCAGATCTGGGCATGACAAAATTATGATTTAGCTGCCAAGTGTCATTGTCTTTTAATGTGTTTCTTGGGGTGCGTATGAATAGACTGTGCTGTATATGTAATCCAGATCAACGTAGTTGTACTGCATGGAGATTGATTAAATCAGATACTCAGTTTTAGCAATGAATATAATGTCTTGCTGTGTTCTCTGTGATGTGGTGCCACTGGGGAAAACATGCAGCAAAACTAGCCCCTTACTGATAGATTTCAAAAGTTTTCTGTTACAGATTCAAGTCCAAGTAAGTCCATCCATTGCAACTATACCTTGGGAAAAAAAGTCATGTGGCATTGAGATGAGATTTGGCCATGTTGCAGAATCGTGCTAGCAGGCAGAGCTTTTTCGATCTCTCTTTAGTGCAGCAGCACTCATTTTGTCCAAAAATGTTGAAGCTTAATAGGAGCTTCACCATAAACAGCACGAGTGCTGATTCCTTCATCTGTGCCTCATTTCACTAGATTTAGCAAAGGAATCGGGTAGGAATGATGTCTGAGGCTGAAAATGGAAAATATTTGTACCAGTATAATGCTCCTTGAACCTGCAGAGACGGATTTCTTTTTTAATGCAAGCAGATAATTAATTGTTCATATTCATATGTGCTTGAAAGTCAGGAAAACTCTTCTGTAGCAAAATCCTATTGATAGAGCCACCAGAGACAACCGAAGCTGTTTCTTAGTGTAAATTTCATTAGAAACTAACAGTTTTTCCAATATGTTTCTTTCTGGTGCAGAATAAAATTGCTACTGAATGACTTCCATTTATTTAGATAGATGGGCTGTTGTGAGGCTTCCCTTCTTAAGGAGGAAGGAGAGCAAAATGAAGCTTTTGGACAGCCATTAGTTCTTTCCTCTGAAAGGAACAGTATCTACATCCTGCATGAGATAATGAAATTAAATTTTGTGGATGTTAAGATTCTGGTACAGATACTCAACACTGTCATTGACTTTGAGTTCATTTCCATAAAGTCTCCTGTTGCCTCATTTTGATGCATTTGCAGTAGATGTACGTATCTGCATCGCTGATCTTTTAACTGCCTTTGTTCGGCTGATTAATGGAGCTTCCTGACTGCGGACATTTCTGGATTCACACAGTCTTCTCTTTAAGATGCCTTTATTTCAGACCTACTGTTGAGATCAATGCACTGAAAGAACCAAATAATGAGAAGATACGGCCAGAACATGAATGGGAAAAGTATATATGTATATTTTAAAGTATTTTTTTCTCTTTCAATAAAGAAAGGGGAAAATGTGATTGTGTTATGAATGTTGTAAAGTTTAAAAAAAAGCCACTTATGCTTTAGCTTGTGTAATCCATCAGATATCTGAAACAGACAAGTCTGACATACATTGCCATTTCTCATAACTCTATAAAGAGAAATTAGTACCACCTTATTATGTAGTTGGTGACTGTAAATTAGTGCCTGATGTATGCAACCTGATTCTTGGATTTGATCTGTGATCTTACCATTTTTATCATATGATACAAAGCTTTTTCAGGGATGTCCTATAAATCTTTCAGCCTTATAATGGCTTCCATGCATTGCTAGCACTTTTTATTCATAAGCTTCTTTAATCACCTCGCAGATTATTCTAGGGAATTTCTCCCCCTGTTTCTGAAATGAGCCTGCTTCGCCAGTAGGAGACTGTTTAATGTTCTTGCCCAGAGACTTTGTAGTGGTTTACGGTAGAATATTGTATGCAAACAAGATTGCAGGCAGAACTTGATGGGCAGGAAGTGGGAAAGATAATTTACTCCTCAAGCTACTGTTGGATGCTGTGACTATAGATTTTCTCCCTATATAGTTTGTGTATAGGGTCTCATATAGTCCCTTACGTAACTGTGTAACTATTTCCAACAGCAGGAATATGGCCTCCTGTCCAGCCTTATAACCACCCACTTTTAACCATCTCCAGTTACTTGTCATCTGTCTTACGGCCACATTTTTTGCTTCATTAAAAATGTTTCTCCTCATTTGTAAGGCAATGAGTGAGTAGTTGGTAGTGGTTGGAGAACTGCGTAGTTAGTGCCAGCCGGTTTGGCAGGTTTATGGTTAGCTTTTAGCAGCTGATGTTTGGGTGCCAGGCACACATGGCAGCATGGTTTTGTAAGTGCCAAAGCTTCTAAAAATAAATGTCTTGCAGCGGTGAGGTGTCATTGCTCTGTCAGTCCATGAGTTGCATGAGGTCTCTGTGCATAAACAGGTAGGGGGTTTCTTAAGTTTGGTGGTTTTTTTAATTGTAGATAACACAAGTCTAAATGCAGTTTGACAATAGTTTCACAAATGAGTTATTTTTGGTTTTATTTCTTTCATTTTATTCCCCTTCACCTCCATTTTCACCTAACACCACATATGCAGATTTAAGAGGAGTTGAATTCATTAATCCACTAATGACGCTTTTGGCTCTGTTGTTACTGAGAGGAGGAAACTGTGACTCTTCCCTTCTGGGAATGAAGCAGGGAGGAAGGTTAAGCTACGTGTCCAAAACAGTGTCAGTGTGTTCTGTGTGCTACCTGTAGTAGTGGCCGTAGCTGCAAAAGACAATCACAAGTTTTGGAAGGGATCGTAGTGAGATGTCTT
>NW_010208453.1:55307-67362 GCF_000695765.1 Mesitornis unicolor | reverse complement strand
GCTGAAGTGTCAAGGTGTAGGGATTTCTGTTTGTTAAAACTTTCACCATGTTTTCTGTATCTATAAATCAATGTCTGGTTTTTGGTAGAGAGAAAATTAATAAGGCTGAGGCTTAATATAGATCATTTGAAACGAACCTGGGAGAAAGAATGTGATGGTGTATTGTTCATTTCTTCAAATGCAACACTTTTGTAGTGTGCTTTCAAGCTGCTCAGCTAATCTGTTAAAGTACCAAGGGTTTAAGCTTCCTTCAGTACTGAAGGATCTGTGGTACAGGTTGATAGCCCTAGCTTTACTGTGTTTCCCAGTGTTTTGACCATGTTTTATTCCCTTTTTCCTTGCTTTTTGTTGTTAGTGATACCGTACTAATTGTTTGTTCCTACAGAGTGTCTCCCAAGCTGGAGACTCGAGTGTGCCCTCTCAACCTCATTTCTGTATCTTGTTTGCCTTTGTGCATTTCTGATTTCTGCCATGTAGCTACTCATATGACACCCAGAATGCAGAGAAAGGGCTGGTGCTTTCTACCTCTGATGTTGCAGACAGCCCAATCTGATTTATATCAAATTGCTATTCTTTCTAGTGTCTAGCAAATATTGATGTTTAATTATGCATCTCGCACACCCAGTCATTTTAAATTACAATTACTGCCTCTTGGGTTTTTCCTGCCAACTCAAAGTTTACTCTTTCTAATTATTTTCTCCCATGTATGTTAGCTTTCACATGAGTCTTGCTGTTTGTGTCCAATCTGCCTGTCTTTTCTTTTCAGTATAAGTCGTCTTCACGGTTTGTTGATGTGCTATTAATGATTCTGTCATCAAATATCAAATAATACTTAATCTGATAAACTCCTTGCAGCATTCCACTGGCCACTTCTGCATAGCTGATATATTACTGTTTGTATTAAGACTAAATGTTTAGTTTTAAATCTGCATGAGCATATCTATCAAGCTGAGAGATTAATTTTGAAGTAAGGCTTTATGAGAGCACTGAAGTCCCAATACACTGCACCTACTGTATTCCCATACCACTGATTCTGCAGTACTGTCATAAACACAGGCAAGCTTTCTGAAAAGATGTCTTACATGTTTTATATATTTTTTAAGACTACGGTCCTTATTTCTCAGGGGCCACCATTCTCGAGGAGGAAGTCTGCTTCACTTGAGTGTTTGAGCTAGAGGAGAGTGAAACGCAGATGTGTCAGACAGGCTTGACTGGGAACCTGTGGCTGGGCCAGCCCCTGCCCTGGGTTCCAGTCTGCCTTTAGCCTTTGCTGTCTGTGCCGAGGTGGTGAGGTGGTATTAGTTACGGTTTTTGTCAAAGCTGCTTTTGCATGACTTCAGGGAGACAGAGAGGTTCCTGTTACAGATCCAGTTTTGTATTTTCTTCTCTTCTTCCCTTGGTTCTGAATGCGTTTGCCAAGTTCATTCTTTTCAGTACTAAGTCATGGCTGTGGAAAAGGAGGGAAGATGCTTGTGTAGATTTGTATGTTTGTTATTGCTTGGAATATTCCTACCTCTGTTTTCAGGAACTGTAAGA
This sequence comes from Mesitornis unicolor, assembly GCF_000695765.1. Classification (NCBI taxonomy): domain Eukaryota; kingdom Metazoa; phylum Chordata; class Aves; order Mesitornithiformes; family Mesitornithidae; genus Mesitornis; species Mesitornis unicolor. Next base: position 65,826 of record NW_010208453.1, on the reverse strand, counting down.
ATTTTATATCATGTTGGGGGAGTGAGTTGGGGTGAGGACTTGTTTGTTACCTGTAGAAATGTCTGTCTTTTTTTTCTTAAAAAAAAAAAACACAGCATTTTTGAAAGGCTGTGCATAACAGAGCTGGCATAAGAAGAAAATACATGCTTCCACCTTCCTTATTTTATTGCAAAAGCAAGGCATATAAATAAAACACCAGTTGGAAGACGAGCCTAGCTGAAGGGATGCAGTTTCTGAGTTTAGCTTGATTGTGCTGGGTGGTTTCATTTTGTTTGTAGATATGATTGGCACATAGAGATAATCTATTTTTATTAAAATGTAATTTTTTAAAGCTCTAGGCTATTAAATACACTGAAGACATTAAGTATTTTAGGTTGCTCCTTCTAGTATTTTCCTCCATTACACAGTGCAGGCATAGATGCCTTTTCATTTGTGCATCCTTAGGTTTTTAGGCAAGCTAGCTTGGAACTTGCTGACTTGTTTGTGGATTGCTGCTGGTGTATTTATAGTGTAGGTCAGCAGCCACAATATTAATTTTCAACTAAAACAGTACCCACTTCAGTAAATAAATTGCAGAACCATGAAACTGTGGCAGAAATGTAAATTTGGTGTTCTAGTTACTAGGAAAATACTAAAATGTAAGTGCACGCTGCTGTATGCTTAACAGCTCATGTGGTATAAGAGCTATTGTATGCTGCAGTCTGGTTTAATTATGCTACTGTTTTTTTCCTTCCTTGCTGAAGCAGCGTATCTGGGGATGTATAAACCACAGGTCTTTTTCCAGGACAGTAAAATGGTAATAAATTGAGGGGAACCTGAATGGTATATAGTTTTTTAGTCACCCCCTTTGGCATAATGGTGGCCTATTTAAAACTAAATGCAATTTTAATGTTTTGTAAAATCGAGATCTCTGCTTTCTGTTTGCTTTCTTTTGGGAGAACGATGAGGATTATAGTTAACTAATCTTAAAGGTATATAAATCATAACTATGCTTGTATGTGTTTCTGACTAGAAATGTATCTTGGCAACAACTGTTGAATTAAGCTGCAGGCATGAGTCTGCTCTTTGAGAGTACTGCTGCCATAAAATTAGAATTTTACTGTTCATATATGAGAGGTTACAGCTCATTCTACTACGGTTTGGGAAACTTTTCCCATGGTTTTGGAAAATACAGCAACTGCCTTCATTTCTTAGGGAAGGAGAAAGTCTGATGTTTCCATCCACAATCCTTCATCTTGGAGAAGCTTTACAGCTTTCTCGGAGTATTTTGCTTTCTGTAGCTTTATCTTGCATACTTGACAGGACGCTTGCTAATAAACACAAAACATACTAATAATTTATTTCTTACAAGAAAGGTGCCTAGAGATGTTTTGGATCACTTGTGTGTCAGCGTGGATGTGATTTCATGTATTTACTTTGGCATTCATTTAAAACCTGGTTGGATGGAGACTGGGTAGCTCAAAGCCAGAGATGGTGGATCCTGACCGCAGCATAAAGCAAGCTTCAGCTGAATGTGTGCAGTGTGGTAGGGTCAGGTGGGCTGCAGGGCCGGCCTTAGGCACTTGGTTACATTCCAGTTAATCTAAAGAGTGTGATGTAAAAGCTGCTGAAGTCAGGATAGGATGATCTGTGATACCCTGAAAGGGGAGTCGGGTCTAAGATAGCTGATGGCTGGTAAAGGGGAAAGGTTTTGTTTTTACCGCCTCGTTCATCGTGCATCAGCTTCTTCCTGATGAATCTAACGGTGCAGTGGTGGTCTCCAAGAACAGCACTCTCTAGAGCTCGTCTGTTGGTACAGGTTTGTGTGACCTTCATCTTGGTGAGCCTGTGTGACCTGTGTGCATCTGGAATGCTTTGGTCCCAGTGGTGAATAAATAGGATTCTTCACAGGCATCATTTAAAGAATCTATGTGGATTATCTAATTGTTCGGTTGGCTGAAATATGAGGATTCAGATGAAGTTAGATTTGATCTAGATAACGTGAATTATTTAGCAAAGGTCTTGGAGCTGCTCATCCTGATTGGCTCAGAATCAGTACTTGCACTGTTCTTGATGATCAATTTTGTCTCTCTATAACTAGGAGAAATGGAAGAAGAGATGGAAAATCCAGAAATGGTTGATTTACCAGAGAAACAGAAGCATCAGCTACGACATCGTGAGTTGTTTCTCTCACGACAGTTGGAGTCTCTGCCAGCCACACACATTAGGTAATGACTGTTTTCTTCCAATGCTCTTTATTCAAAACCCAAATGGCATTATTATTCAGGTATTTTTCAGTGTAAGATTAAATTCTGTGTAGAACTTCAATAACACCATCTTGTGAATCACGTGAGTGTTTTAGATGCTTTTTCATAAAATGGGTTTCTCTTTTTTTAGAGGCAAATGCAGCGTTACTCTGTTAAATGAGACAGAATCCCTTAAATCATATCTGGAACGGGAGGTAAGAACCATTTTGTGAATTGTCAAGCTTGAGCAGTTTATTCTGGCATGATTTAGGTGGCTTTTCACAAGTTTTCTAAAAAGAAGGTGGTTCTTACGTTTCTACATGTACAGTATGGGCATTGACAGTGGGAAGTTTAAAGCTCCATACAGTTTTCGTTCTGATATGAAAATGTGTGGATCTGGAGGCCAGACCTGTTCTTTACATCCTTGTGAAAGTAAACTGCTGCTCCTTCTATAAAGAGAGCCCTCCTTCCTCAGCCTGGCAGCCTGAAAGTTCAAACCTGGAGTCTCACACCCCAGACAAGACAGGGTGGGAGGTGGAGTAAATGTGAAGAGGGAGCAAGCCAGCAAGCTGTACTTCTATATATTTGCTTTATCCTGAAATCTTACAGATTTATGTTAATGTGGTTTAAGCTTGATCTTGCCTCAGATTTTTGAGCAGCTTAGTTCCCTGTCTTTTGAGTTCACTGTTGTTTACCAGTAGACTTCATGTGCCCCGACAGACACTTAGATCCTTGAAAAACCACTTGTCAGTTAACTTCAGAGTCCTGCAGGAATTTTCACAGTTTAAAGGTACTTCAAACTGAACACTTGAAATGGGATTGTGTTGCACTGTTCATCACTATTAAGGGTATAAATCTTGGGTTTGACTTTTTCAGGTATTTTGGGATTTTAAAAATTACAACTGTAATTCTTTTAAATATATACCTTTAATTGACCTCTGGCTCCCAGCTGGGTTAGTCTTGGAATTTGGCAGTCTGGGAGCTTTACTTTGGGAGATTAGCGAACAATTGAGGTACATTATTATTATTATTTGAATACATTTGCAAGCATTACCTTTGCATTTGAAAGCATTAGAATGCTATGCAAGAGAGGAAATCTTATAATTAAAAACAGTAGGGTAATGGTCATTACCGGTCTTTAAGGAGCAAGGAGAAAACAGGTCATTTTTTTTGCAATGAGCACACTCTAGTCTGTCTCATAGTTGGGCTTTTTTAAAAATGCTTTTCTTTATTATTTATTTAAGCTTAAGATTAATTTTAATCTGATACTCTAGTTTAAGAGAATTTCAAACAAAGCACAGGGATTAAATAATTGGGTTTCTCTTTGGAATGTGAAACCTAAAACATGTTGAGTCTGCTCAGGGCTGCCAAATGGCAGCGCATCAAACAAGGGCTGTTGTATTCAGAAATGCTTGTTACCAGCTAGCAGCCTACGATACGCCAATTTGAAAGCAGAAGTTAATCAAACTGAAATTAATTTATATTTATTAGCACCCAACTATTAAGTAGCGTTCATTCTCAATTGCTCCCAACATTTTTATTATCACTGGTGTTACATTTGCGTACGGAGAAGGGAACTGGCTTTCTCTAATCGTGCAACAGCTCAGTTGCAGAGGTAGGAATAGAAAGATCTCTTTTTCATCCTTTTGAACTCTCAAAATGCAAGATGGGTGATGCAGGTTATTTTTAAAACTGAGCAGGCACCAAGAGATTTCACAGAATGAGAGAGTTCCCTGAATGTGTCCTGTCACTTAGCACAGTATTTTGCTGTGGTGCAAACTAACTTGGACAGATGGTAAAGAAATTAAAAGCTCGGGAACACAAATGTGCTTGGGTGGAGGGTGAAGAGATTAAGAAAAGGAGGTAGTTGTTGGCTAGTGAATTCATAGCACTGGATGGTGTTGTTTTGAATTATTTCTTCTTTTCCCCCGCCTTCTTCCTTAATCCATTCTTTGCATTCAAAATGTTGTGGGTTTTTTCGTTTTTGTTTTGTTTTTCCTTTAACATGGCTTCTGTCAATGAAGCTTAAGCTGTCCTAGGGATTCTGTCATTTGATTTCTTGTATGTTATGGCCACTAAAAGTAGGTTTTTTAGCCCAAGGCTGTCTGCCTTGAAGGAGATTAAACATGCAGACAAAAATGTTTAGGTGGATAGTAAGCATAGCAGAATTACATTTGTGTTACCTCCGTTTTCTTCCTTCCTCCTTTCTCTGTCATCTTCCTCAGGAAGACCGCTCTTACATTCAGAGGGGGAGCTGAAGGGGGACCAGCAGTGACTTTTTTACTGTGCCTGCAAAATTGGGTTTGTAGCAGGAGTGAGGAATAGGAGAAAAAAGAAAAAAAAGCAACTGGAAAACCTGAATTTCCTGTAGATACTGAATTCCCAGGGAGATCAAGAGACGGGAATAGCTAATTACTACAAAAGCATTAGATTTCCCTATTCTGCAGGAAACTGGTTTATATGTACCTTCTACTTTACTGCTCTGCTAGGATATATCCAGAGGCTTGTATGAATTTTGCCTGCTGGATAGATGTCTGGTATTTCAGTACCTTCTGGTACCCTCCCTAAAAATAAAATGCTATGTAGTTAAAATATATTCCCCCTGCCCCTTCACCCGAGCCGACTTCATGAACGCAAGTTTGCAAGCTGTAATGAACTAACCACTATTTCTGTACTGTACTTGCACCTTTTCTTGTTCTTCTGCAGTTTCTCAGTGGCTTTGGTTCTTGGCTATAGCAACGGGTAGCTGAGGGGCTTGGGTAGGGAAGTTCTGAGCATATGTGTCTGTATAACGCTTCAGAAAAGTAGAAAGTCGTGGTTTTATTTTAACTCTTGGCAGGTCATTTTAATTTTTCCAAACATGTTGCGCGTTTTCTGGGTTCCAGAATTAGGGTTTAAAACCAATAACCTTGGTTTTCTTCAGTGCTGCAAAGTCAATGTACATAGTTTTGACAGCTAAAATAAGCGTGGAGGATTTTTGAGCCATGTTATTTTGCTGTGAATATTGCATTTCTTGTAAAATCCTTCTGAAAAATCATTCTTGTCACATAGTGATGATCAAGAATTCACATCCACTTTAGCGTATACAAGGATCTGCTGTGTTCCTTGGGCTGTAGTTTGCATTGGCACTAAACTGACATTTATTCATGGTTTCGGGAATCTCACTCAGTTTGCAGGAGCTGAATTTCATGTTTCTGTGGATGAAGATGGTAGTGGTATTGGGTTAATTCTGGAGATTACAGTCTGTCTTGTATTTGCATGTGAGCCCCACAACTTTCATTTCCTCTCTGTTGAGGAGGCTCTGGTAAGGGAAAAGAGACCAGAGGCTTTTAATTCTTTTGTTGAACCTGCTTGATCAGAGACAAAACTGGACAAGATATAAAAGGATGGCCTGAGACTGGTAGAGAAGGATGGGTTTTATTTTGTAGAGAAAATTCATAGCCATAATCTATGAAAGAGAAGCAACAGGGCATCTAACAATGAAATATCATGGAAGAAAGCCTTTCCACAATGAATTACTTTCCCTGGCTAAGAAAGACTGTGTTAAGAAACCGCCTGTAGATCTGGTCTTCCTTGGGGCCCACTGTGTTATTATACTACAGTGTTTGGTTTGCGTATTTGCTGGGCAATGTGCCCGAAAAGCATTAATGTTGCATTGCATAGACTTTGTCCTGTAGTTAGGTATGTTGGAGCTGGAACAAATAAAACACTGTATTTGTAACGTGGAAGCTTGCGAGACAAAAGATTTTCCTATGTTTTATTTATGGACCAAGACATTCTCAAAATACTGTAATGTCTTGAACTTTTGTGTATGTCAGGGAGCAAGAGACACAGATTTCTTTACACAGCTATAATATAAATGAGTTTTCATATACTCTGAAGCTCCCTTCTGTTGGTAGGTTGATATAAATGTGCCTGTGGGAGTAGGAATCAATTCTGTCAAAAATGTCATTCACTTAGGATGCAACTGAATGTCCTCACCCCAAACCCAACCACAGACAACCTTTCCAGTTGGCTTGGCTGGGTGTTGGAGCAGTGTTTTGCCAAGCGTTAACTTTGACTTTTATCCTGTTATCATGACATCACATGAGATTGTTCCTGCCCTTGGAGTTCATGCATTCGCAGTGGGGAAATGACACGTTTTCTACTGGAGGAGATTGGTGTGAGCTCTTGTCTTGCCTCTTGTGCTGCGCTGTGTAGGTGATGCCTTTTTGGACAGTAGCTTTCTCAGGTAGCAAAGCAGGTTTGCCTGGCTTTCTTGGCTTTTTTCTGGCTTTTCTCCTCCTTTCCGTAGATGTTGATCTCTTCCCAGAAAAATGCTGATTTTTATTAAAATTGAGTAGCAAATGCAGAGCTACCATGTTTAACCCTCTTAAATTCTGTAATTGGATGCTGGGTGCATTATACGTGTAAAGAAGACACGGGAGACCTTACCTCTGTGGCATCAGTCTTAGATTAATGTCTGTAGTGCACAGGGCTGGGAAACAGAACTCATATGTACCTTTGAAGCCCTAGCCCACAGGATTTTTGCCATGTTATTGGGGAAATTCACAGCAACTCTCCCTTTTTTTGAGCTTTGTGTGACAGACTAGGGGACTGTCTTTTCTCTTGCAACCTCTTAATGAAGATGAACAGGGCTTGAAACTGATGCTGGTTTTGTCCTAATTTTTGTTGCATGCTGTTGACACATACAAGGAAAGGGAAAACAAGGTGAGCATGAAACGAGATGTACTTAAACAGGGCGCTTGCTATTGACACAGGAATATGAGGAAAGGGAAAATGAGCCAGAAACCTGAGATGTGGAAAATGGCACATCACACATCCCGTTTCTGTTCAGAAGCGCTTCTCTCTCCTGCTGACAGTGTTGCTGTGGATAGAGGTTATGAAAGGGCTGTTATTTCATGTCCTACCAGAGCGGTCTTCCTGCCCTATATCCCACACTATGCTTTGATGGAGCACACCTGATCTCTGATGTGTCACTCAGTAGCTATAGCTATGTTTGTATTCATGTAGAAAAGTTTAATTACTTGTGCAGTTAAGTAGTTAACATTTTGACTGTTTTCTTCCTCCCTGGCAGGACATTCTCATTCTGGTATGACTCTTTGCTTTCATTTTATATGCTTACCCATGTGACAGAAACCAAGTAGCTTTTTTAGCCTTTTTCTCATCTACTGGAACAGAAGTAACAACTTAATGTATTGTCACCTGCAGGTAATTACTGCTGCCGCCAAATCTGCTACCATTCTCCCAGTAACCAGCAGAAGGAAACATGGCAATTTAAGCTTAGATAACAGTGGACAGCGCTTAAAGAAGAAAGTGGCAGCGTTTAACTTAGGGCTTTCAAACTGGTGGTTCATGTATTTTTTGTTCACCCGATTTAAAAATCTATATATAGGTTGTAAAACAAAACTTAAAATGTAAAGCTTGTTAGTATGTATGCAAAGCTGAAAGTAAAAGCTAATAATATTATTTGCTTTTTTGTTCTTTTTTATTTTAGGATTTCTTCTTTTATTCGCTAGTGTATGATCCTCAACAAAAGACCCTACTTGCTGATAAAGGAGAGATTCGAGTCGGAAACAGATACCAGGCAGATATAACAGACTTATTAAAAGAGGGTAATTTCCATAATTTATTTAAATTGTCAAGAGGTCATGTTGAATGTGGCCGCTTTTATGTGTGCAGCCTGCATACGTGTGGGAGGTAGAGGTTTCCACTGCTAGGTCATGCGTACTGTGGTGGCCTGGTTTGTTGGTGACTGAAGCTGGTGCTCACTGATTGCAATTAGTTATGTCTCAAACCAGTCTCTAAGCAGGCATTTGTCCAAGTCATAAAAATTGCTGAAACAAATTGAGTTAATTGGCTCTCTCAGAGCTTGTACTCTTTTTATTAAAAGATTTCAGAATTTCCATGGGAAAACCAAATTTCCATTACGTCTGTAAAGTCTTTGGTGTCTTTAATCAGGCCTTACTTCCCTATAAGAGCTTCTTCCAAATTACAGCCAATTAAACACTTGTCTCCCCTCATCAATTTGCCCATTATTGCTGGGTACCTTTTCCTTGGAGCCCTCTCCCCATCCAAATTGTTGGCTGCCAGCCTAGACCTCTCACCTGCAGCACAGGCAAGACAAAGAATTTGCTGGCCTGAGTGTGTTGGGAGGCCTCAGCCTGACCCTGCTATGTGACGGGGTGGTAGGACCATGAGGACCCTGGCCCAAGAAAAGGGGATAGTAGCAGCAACCGACCCCAGTTATCCAACAGTAACTAACTTTAGATTTGTCTTTGCACTACCCTACAGATCCAGAAGTGGGTGGCAAAACTGAGAGGGATGGGGAATGTTGGTATCCAATTGGTCCTTTCCGAGACCCATGTAATGCTTGGGGAAAGATCTGTTGGTATGCTGTTCCTAACTGAGCAGGGGTGGTGACCTACGTTGGAAGGACCTTCTCCAGACTGTATGGGTAGAGATGTGAAAGCAATGAGGTGCTTCTGTCTTTGGTTAGAAGCTTTGCTGGTACTGTTAGCCTCATGTTAGAACAGAAAAACAAATTGGTCAAGACTCTTGTTAAATTTTTCTATGATATTGCTATTTCTTCAGCAGCTGGACAAGCCACCTAAGTGAGGATGAACTAATCTAAAAGGCATTTTCTTTCCTAAGCAGGCCAACACAGGGCTTCAGGGAAGGATGATCTCCAGATGCCTTAAAGGCAACAGAAAAAAAGAAGAAAAAGTCTCAGTAGCTTCTGTATTTTTCCAGGGTATTTTGGTTTGAGTCAGGAAAATAAAAGCAAGTGGGTCTGATGCCATGATTTCCCCTTTAGAAAGCAGCTGATGCAAGTTGAACCAGGTACTCTGCCTGCTCAGAGGAGCTGGGAATGTCCCTGTTTTCCTGGAACTGCTGCAAGATAAAGGAGAAGGAGAAGCAGAGGAAGAGGGGCTGAAAGGAGACTGTTCTGTTGGGAGGAGGATGTGCTTTGTTTCCCATTTCATGTGTCCTTTGAAACCAGTTCTTCAAAATCTGATTGCTTGATTCAAATGAGCTGTGTTGCTGTGTCTGTCAAGCTGAAATTGTTACAGACAAATGAGTGAATGAAATTTTCACAGTGGCCTGTTAGGCAGAGTAACTGAGTTGTCTTAGCAGTTAAATTATTGTGAGATAAAACAAATCTAGAACCTTTGTTTATTTTAAAATTGCCATACTGAGCATTTCTAACTTGTTTTTCAACCAGGTGAGGATGATGGAAGAGATCAGTCAAAACTTGAAACAAAAGTTTGGGAAGCCTTTAACCCACTAGTAGACAAGCAGATAGACCAGTTCTTGGTGGTAGCACGGTAAGAGCATTTTACCTCTCCCTTGAATTAGTAAATGTTAATAACTCGTATTTTCTGAGTACTTTTTATGTTGTTTTGGCTTTACTAGTAGTTGGTTGCTTGATTCATCCACTCCATTTTGAAATGATGGACATTCCCTTCCTGGGAATTGCATGACTTTAGGAACTCAGATTTACAACTTACAGTTAATCACTTTCATAAAAGAAAGGTAAATGGGGTGTGAAAATTATCCTCTAATTGGTAAGGTTTTTCAGATTCATTGGCCAGCATGCAGGAGGCTTAGTGAACTCACTTCTTAACAGTTCATTACTCTGTCCATTTTCTCCCAGTTTCAAATCCAGTGACATTTTAGCATCTATTAATACTTTGCTAAGAAGTCTGGTAAAGTGTTTTTGATGGAGCATGAATGCTTCCTAGTGCCTAGACTCCAATGGGTAGGCACAGTAAAGTAAAACGGTATGTATCTGTACAGATATGTGCTTTTGTTTAAGCCCTAACCAATATTTGATCAACTTTTGCTTTTTAAAATGTTCTTGAATGTTTTCATTGTTATGCATTTATATGAGCAAGAGCCTGTACTAAATTTTAGGCTCTTGTAGCAACTGGTGACTGAATAATTTGAATTCAAAGAAAAAGGGCAATACTGTCAAAATTCTTTGTCTTTTATGTAAGTTTGTAGGACTACATGGGAGGAAAGTGGTGTGAGTAGGTGGATAGTTGGACCTTTTGATGGTTTTAGTTAGTGGAGCAAGTTATCACTTGGTATGGTTAGGAAAGGAGTGTGCAAAGTGACAAGCTGCTGATAGCATCTCATTTGCTAGTCTTGAGAGTTCTGCTCGTTGGCCATGGTATCTGATAGGCGTGGACCTTGACTTGCAGGACTGCCTGCTTCAGCCAAGGGCTTTAGCGCAGGAAAACACGAGTTATGTTTCAGGTACTCTGATTCTGTCAGCCTTTTGGTTTTTT
>NW_010208453.1:54170-55276 GCF_000695765.1 Mesitornis unicolor | reverse complement strand
TCTTTCCCTTGGCCTGTGCCAACAGTAAAGTCAAACTGGCTGAAGTAAGTGAATTATGTGTAACAAATTAATTCTACTTGGTCAGATGGACATAGGGAAGTGGATGCAAGTGGGGAGAGGACAGTCTCCACCAGTGATGTGGAACAAGCAGATGAAGGAGTGATGGGGAGAGCTGAGACATCTCCAGCAAAGGGTATTGCTGCTTCTTACAGGATCCTTCTTGGTAAGGCTGCGGTTTCACAGTTGCTTCTGGTCAAGTGAAGTACAGGACACCACTGAAAAGCTAGGAACTTTGTTTTCTGGGTTAATTCTCAGCAGAATGGATTCAAATTGCCACTCAGCCACACAGTGCTCTGGTGTGAGGGAGCAAGAGGGTGGAATTGCCCCAGCTGATGGGGTTTTGCACATGGATTGGTGTAGAGTGACCATAGAGCTGCTTTGTGATTGTAGTTTCTACCTTGTGTAGGCTTTTGGTGGTGAAGCTAGTTTTAGTAGTTCTTGCTGGCTGTTCACTGCTGACCATTAGGTTTGAAGATGCAGCTGCTTGTGCGTCTAATGAGAGTCACTGAAAAGATCACTGTAAAAACCATTTCTGTCTGGAATCAGCAAAGTGATCTAGTTCATAATTAGATCATGGACAGACACACACAAGAATCAGTTCAGCTAAAGCTGGGTATGGGGGAGTGGTGAAGCACGGATGGGGATAGTGATGGGGAGGATGGGGAGAGGGTGAATTGTGAACCACCACAGAAGCTCGGGTGGGGGAGTCTGCCTTGGATTTTGGCCCAGACTGGATATTTGATGACAACTACTGCCATTTACCTTTCCTACTCCTGCACTGCTTGGCACTAGTTTGTTCGTCTGTGTACTCAACTGGTTTGGGGAAGTGATCTAAGTGGAGGGAAAAAAACCCCAAACCACTCTTTTGTTGTTGTAGTTGCTCAGAGGAGTTCAGCTCCAGTTCACTGTGCAGGAGCACAAGCATTTCACCCATGTGGTGTAACAAGCAGCAAGGAGAGTAGGAATTGGTGGAACCAATGTTCCTCTTAAAGGTTTCTCCAACTCATTTCTTTAGGAATAAAATGAGGAGCTTGGGGATCATGGCC
>NW_010208453.1:50798-54139 GCF_000695765.1 Mesitornis unicolor | reverse complement strand
GGTTGGCATTGGGAGTGTTTGAGAATCGCTGTACTCTTATGCAGGCTATATAATAGATATGTGTATTATACAATATTAAGCTGTAAAATAAGATTGTTTTTAATCATACGGCAACTGTTCGAAAAATGCATTACTGCATTTTTTCCTGTCTGATCTCTTTACCTTTGGACAATGCAGCACTGCTCTTGCTGTTCTGGAAGAGACTTTCGCCATTCATAAAGCTTGCTTGTGCTCAGTTTCTGTTAAAGCTTAAGTCTGTTGGGAGATAAGGGATAAGAGAGTAGCTCCAGACTCCCTGTTTGTGATCCTTGAGTCTTTCACTGTTTCCCCTCCTATGCCTAAACCTCTTTGGTCACATGAACTAAGCAGAGTAAAGTGTTCCTAATAACAAACCACATCTGAAGAGAACAGTCTCTGGCTCAGAACTAGCGCCAAACCATGTAATCTTGTTACTGAGAAATGGAGTCTGCTGATTTCAAGAAGTGTTGGTAGGGTGTTTATATTTATGCTTGTTTTGCATGCAAAGTTAATGCTCTGTTTAATTTCTTTCAGGTCTGTTGGTACGTTTGCCCGAGCGCTAGACTGCAGCAGTTCTGTCAGACAGCCAAGTTTGCACATGAGCGCTGCAGCAGCCTCTAGGGACATCACGCTGGTAAGATTTTTAAGAGGACCTTAAGTTTTTGAGAGATGCAAAATACTCACCTCAGCATTAACAGTTGGCAAAAGAGAGAGGGGCAGATGGATTTTAATTGTGGCCTGCTGTGAAGCAGATCATGTCTTTGTAAAGGAACCCTTTATTTACATATGAAGTAACTTTTTCTGGCCTTGTGCCTCCTATGATCCATCATGGATAAGACTATGAGTTTTTTGGTTTTTATTTTGCCTTACTTTATTAAAATGTTTTGATGACATGCTTCACAGCCCGTCTCTTGCATGGGCTTAGTAGCTGTCTTGAAAAGAATGCACATTATTATCTGCCTGTCCGCAATGTTATAATGCGATAATGCCAGTCCTCATCGCTCCTCCAACACCAGACTGTCACTGGCATCCTTGGGCAAGATCATCTGGCGGAAAAGCTTGTGGTCAGATAAGAAATTTCGGTTGATCCAGTTATTCTCTTTGACAAGCTCCATTTTAGAGTACCTGAGGAGTGGTGACACTGTTAATATTTTATAAGCATAAATTATTCTAAGTAGATAAAGGAAAAGGAAAACTTGAACTTCTGTGCTAGAGAAAAAAAATGAAAATTTGAATAAAATTTATGAAGTCTCCAGAGAACTGTTATCAAAGCCTCACCTCATAACTGGAATAATGTGAAATCATATATAGAGCAAATTCTAGGATAGAACCCTGTAGATTAATTATGCACGTGCACAAAACTGGTATGATGAAAGGCAAATAACATCCTGATTAGATCTACAGAAATTGAGAAATAAAGCCAAGCTTTCATTTACTAATACCAATTCCTTCCTCGCAGCGTGTTCTCAGCCCTTGTAAATCACAAGTTGCAGACAGTCATAGCTCAGCTTTCTGAGGAGTAATTGCACTTGGGAGTAATTCTCTTACTGCTCAGCTATGATCTGTAACTTGACTTGAATCTTTTTTGGAATTTCTGGCCTTTGGCAGTACTGTGTGTGTGTGTTGCTGCTCTTAAATATTTTTATTATATGCACTTTCTGTGGATTATTTGACAAAGAAAGTGCATGGCTAAGTTTATTAGAAAATGTAGACCTCTATCTTTGTGCCCCATCAGTGGATGGTACCTAACAGGCCTGCTCAGTCCTGGGATGAGTGGATCTCTACCCTGACTATCTCTGTCCTTTTCTTAACAGTAATGCTACAGTGGTAGTGCTGGTGAGTAGCTAAGTAGGAATCACTGATATGCAAGGGTCATGTTCCACAAACCCCACTGTTGTTACCAAATGTTAGACTTGCACACTGACAATTACAGTGAGTCTGAGATTGGAAAAAGTTTTTACTGGCTTTGTGTTAGGCATAGAATACTGCACCCTCAAATCTTGGTGCAGAATTTGTGTCTTTGCTGTTTCACTGTTAAGCTTTTTTCCCTCTAGATGCTTGTCCTTACATTTATCTTTCTCTTTCACAACCCTGTAGTTCCATGCTATGGACACTTTGCACAAAAATGTCTATGACATTTCCAAGGCAATCTCTGCTCTTGTGCCACAAGGTGGGCCAGTCCTGTGCAGAGATGAGATGGAGGAGTGGTCTGCTTCAGAGGCAAACCTCTTTGAGGAAGCACTAGAAAAATACGGAAAAGATTTCACTGACATTCAGCAAGATTTTGTAAGTATAAAAAAGGAGGGACCACATGGTGACCAGTTCTGATCAGTGACAGAGCTGGTTTACAGCTTGTCTAAACTGTGTTGTTTTAATTCGTGTTGAAGAGAAGAGGGCTTTGAACTGGAGCATGTGTCTTGCTGTAAATTGGGGAAAGGCAGACCTCATACTGATGACAGCCTGTTGTACAGCCAGAATTTCAAATCACAGCTGATAGCTTTTCCTTCAGAGACGTTAATTTAGAGTCATCTGCTCCACTATAGCTGAGGGAGGATTTAGGAAAGTGTTGTGACAGTCTGGCTTCTGTAGATTAATTTGTGTTTGAAGGAGAAGTAGTACTGGGCCTTCTGAAACATGAAAATGTAGTCACTTTTGTAAGGCGATTTCAGAAAGGGCCTTCTGAAAGTTTTGAAAAGGAATCTTGGCCATCCAAGGGAAGCACCAGTGGCATCCAAGGGAAGTACCAATGGCATGCAAGGGAAGTGTCCTGTAGTTTGCTTTGCGGGCAGAGATCACAGCTGGCCTGGCACAATTCTGTTAGTAGTTATTCCTTTTGTTTTAATGAGGCAGCTTTGTAGAAGCCAGACAAATCAGAACTGTGAGACTGTAGTTGTGGCTCTTGCTCAAGTCTCTGCTGCTCAAGCAGGGCGAGTCTGAGCCGCAACGCTTGCTTCCACATTGTGCCTCTCTGAAATGGTTTACTGTGGAGCCAATGCGGCGTGGAGATTTACCTGTAACCTGCTCTACTTCTACATGGAAAGCACTATTTTTTTAAAGGGCATTTAATTTAACATGGGTCCCATGTGCATCTAATGCCCTTAGGAGATTCAGGCACTGACTGTCTTTTTCTGTTAGGAGGGTTAGTAGTTGCAAGACTCTGCTATAAACTATCTGTCAAAGGAATCCTGTGAGTTTCTGTGAGGCTGTGTGCCAGCTTCCTGCAATGACTGCTGCTTTTCCTTTCTGTCCCTAGCTCCCATGGAAGTCCTTAACAAGCATAATAGAATATTACTATATGTGGAAAACTACAGACAGATACGTTC